>NW_028277177.1:4724583-5026875 GCF_051122295.1 Plectrocnemia conspersa | reverse complement strand
AGCTGATTAATTTTAGTGAGTTTTCTTACAAGTATAAAACTGCAGTAATAATGACTCACAAAAAATAGCTTACGATTATACATTTGCTATGAAAGAATCGCAGCTCATATTAAATAGCACAGCACCTGATATTTACATTATCTACCTGACTGTTTATCCTTGCTAAAACGCGCTGTGTGCACATGAGCATAAATATGCAAAGTCCAATCTGAATCCGCGTAGACAATGCCAACATTATTGACACAACTCATACAGAGTGCGACACCTGCTCGCTTCAAAGTACCTCACACGAGATTATCGGCTCCCAGAATTCGGTGTACATTCGCGAGAATCTCATTACGAACGCGCCAGTGGCGTAGGACAGGAGTCGACCAAATACGGCTCACGAGCCGGAAGCGGCGCATATTGTATGCACATCTGACTATGTAACTATGTATTCTAACAACAATAATATCAATTATATATTAAATTTACAAAGCAAACTGCTCTTTAAAATAAATAATATCGTCATATTTTTTAATAAATGTGGAATGACATAAACGAAAACCGTGTTTTTGGTCCACTAAGCCCTTACACTTACACAACTTTAAATCTCTCAGATTATTTTTATAAAATAATATGTAAAGTGAATCTTTAACAATCGACTCATTAGCTTAATTTTTATATCTACGCCACTGGAGACAGCGATGTATTTACATACGAATGAAAGTAAAATAAGGCATCAAAACGCGAAACGGGCTCCCGGGTCCCGACCCCGAGAGGCAACTTTCTAATTCCGACTCGTAGATAACTCTGGCCCGTAATTACAACTAGTAAAGTCGGTGCTGTGTTTGTTTTCGTAGATTATTATGATTTTTTATTTCGGTTATTACCACAGCTCTGTGCTTCGTTGTTGTTAAATTTGGATTTATTAGATGGTTTTTGGTTGCCGTCAGCGATAGGTAATGAATCTTTACTATAAGTATTCACTTATCGGAAGCAAATCGAGTCAATTACTGTCTGTTACAGCGTTGATTTATTAATATGTTTATGATAATGTTTTACCATAAAAACAGAGGGTTTTTAACTAATATATGGATGCAGAAGTTTTGAAAGCTACATAAATATTTTCAATGCTATTGGTGATAATGACCTTTGAAGGCTATTGGTGATAAGTGATAAGTTTAAGGTCACCAAATTGATGATTCACAATAAAATTCCATTAAGATGAAAGTCAATGAGATATATTCATAAAATAAAGATTATTTTAAAGGTAAGACGTTTAATTGCAATTAATAAAACTACAAGTAGAGCTCTAGACTCAGAACTTGTCCGATTGCGTGTGTGTGAGTCACAGGGTGTTTGATGAATGTTTTACATTTTGTTATTAATTTATTTTCTAATATTATTTTTTTGCAGCATTTATTTTTAAATATTAAATGAAACAGATCGTATTTATGTCAGATTTTCAATGGATTGTTTTTTTGTTGCAATTATGTTCAAAGCATTTTTTATACCTGGATAGGGATGGTTTATTGACATGGGGCTGGCGCAAGGGATTTTTTTTGTCTTACTTGTCGCATTGTGATAGATTTACTAAGCTAATATCAATGGTTCTTCCATGGATCTTTAGAATTTGTAAACTTGGTATGTATATGAGGAATTTAGAATTTAAAATTTTATTAAATTATATTAAATACT
Source organism: Plectrocnemia conspersa (assembly GCF_051122295.1). NCBI lineage: Eukaryota > Metazoa > Arthropoda > Insecta > Trichoptera > Polycentropodidae > Plectrocnemia > Plectrocnemia conspersa. The sequence continues at coordinate 5,025,195 of NW_028277177.1, read as the reverse complement.
TTAGAAATTATGACGATTTTAAAATGTATTAAATACGTGAATGACAACCTTGAGTTGCATTTCGGCAGACATTACTCCATTCGTTGGCAGTTATGATATTTATTTTTTCTTCCACTAGTTTTTTTACTGAATCTATTGTCATTTTATCAATAATTACCGATTTGCTAGTATCGTCCATCTTTTTAAAATATGTATATAAGTTTAAAGCCATTTCTTTAGTTTGTCCCGATAATGCTCTTCCTTGCCCTAATTTGCTGTATTCCGACATCTCAATACTTGATAAACACCGTGTACTCAACAGACGACAGCTTTGCTCTGTGCCAATTGCCTATTGACTCACACCCATTCTACCTAACACCAACAGGCGCGGATGGTGAGATACATTCCCTTTCGCTCGCTCGCGTGTTAAGTGACGAGAGTGTGTGAGCGATAAGGGGATACGGTCCGAATGCCTTATCTCTCACTCACTCTAGTCACTTAACACGCGAGCGAGCGATAGGGAAAGTATTTCGCCGCTACCGCTTGATCCTAAACCATCCCTATGTTATCGCCGTCCACTAAAAAGTCTTTACGTCAAAAATTATTTTACAGGGTCCAATCAGTGCAGATTAGTATACATATTTACTCACACTATTGCAATAGGACAAGTTCCATGTCTAGAGCTATACCTGATATAAGTTTAGTTATAAAATGTCAGTTGAAAGTTTATAAAATCGCATTCTGTTCTTTAAATGCAAAGAATTAGTGAATAAAGATTTTATCTAAATTAAAATTTTTACAGAAGTATAATAAATAGGATTAAATATAGAGTAAACCTAACTTTAATTGACATCAAAGATATTGCAAGGTTTAATCGCAGTAAAAATATTTAAGCAAATTGTGTTTAAAACCATTATAAAACTTTTCTAACTAATCTATACTGCTTATTAAGCATTATAAAATAATTATAGTGATACCAAAACCATTAGTACTTGCCAGTTAAAATTGAAAGTGCTAAGTATTTTTTTATAGATCAAATCGTTTTGTCTGTGTAATGCGCAAATTTACGCAGTAACGCGGTAACAGTAAAAAATGCACTAGGAAGCACACTTGCGATGTGCTACACAATGATTTTAAAATATTGTTTTAATTATTAAATTCAAAAATAGATTCAAAAAAATCAGAACGAAGCAAAAAATAGTATTTATAACCCAAAAATTTTAGAGTCCGGCATACGCACACTCACTAGCTTTGGTACCTCACGACAGTGAAATACCGACAGCTATTTTTAAAATTTTTAACTTTTTTTATTTGTATACAAAAATATTTTCTACTCTAATTTAAAATATTTTATTTTTTATTTTTTAATAAGCACACTTCAATAATATAAATATTAACACTTAGATTTATATTAATTAGAACTAGAAGTATATAATATATGATAATAATATAATTTAATAAACTAAACATATTTAAATGAAACATATGTAAACAAAATAAATTCCTAGTTACCTCTAAATAATAAAATATCTTTTAATGTATTTTCGTTTAAACTATTTTTTTTTGTCTCGTATTTCATCTTTTGAATGTCGGTAATAAATCTAAACCTAAATGCATATTTTTTTCTAGGTTGTTTCTAGGTAGCTGCATCACAAGTTGTTGTGCAACACAAAAAAGCTTTCATTGAAAAAACGAACAGATAATACAAAATCTTTATCATTACTGCGAAAATTAGTGTAAACAAAATCTCCCGAAATCATATAAAAGCGAATATTTTTTGCCTATATCTACACTTTGATTTGTAGCTCGCTTTTAAAAATCAAGAAGAAAACATGATAGTTCATCCAAACTTAAAACCAAATGAAGCAACGCTGATCACTTTGAGAAACCAGCAGCTTCCCTCTTCACGTCAACCCTGATCCAGCTACGAAGTCTTAAATCTCCTGAGATGATTAGATATTTTGGACGCAAACAAGACTACGATAATTTACAAACCATACATGCACTGACTCAAAATAATCATTTATAACTTTTATAAAAAAAATTGAACACCCTGAAACACTAGCCAGGACTGAAGATTTAATTGCTGATAATTTAAGACTATCTAAAATTTACATGGATATTGTGCAAAATTCTAGGGTGTTCAAGAGATTCCTTTTTCAAGAAGCTAAAGCTAGTGTCTCAACCATTCTAAAAGTATGGTAAGCTTGGAAATATTTTTCTATGGAAATCAATTAAAATGGATTTCAACATTGAAATATAAATGTCACTATCCATACTACTCTCACAAAGGTACAGGTTTTCTACCCCTGCTGCTGCCATGCAACGCCAAACCATAACGCTTCCGCCACTATATTTGATTTTGGGTACTAACAATCAGCTATATATTTTTCTTCGATTTTTCGACGCACATATACTACACCAAGGGTCCCGAAAACATAAAAAAAATATGATTATTTTAAAAAATAAGCAACTAGAGTACCTCAAAGTAGTGTGCTTGGGCCATTACTTTTATGTCGCACTGTATTTATATTTTCACTAAAAGAAATATAAAATCACTTATTAAGCTTATAAAACTGTCTTTAAAACACAGTTTAATAGTTGCGAAATGTTTAAACCCAAACCTAACTTAAAGGTATATAAAAATGGTGTAATTGTTAATTTGCCTAAGTTCATTTTGGATTTGAACAGCAAATGGAAGATAATATAATTCACTATCACATATTAATTAAGTTATATTTTTGCAAGTAGAAATATATACTATATCTACTATTGAAAATGTATGTGGATATGATTTCACTAAATTCCAGTGAAAATAAAACATTCGCTCTAACATATTCATGCGATATTTTTCAATCAGATTATTTTCTAATTAAGTCAACGAATGCACTAACATATGGCTTACCAAAATAAATGAGATTAATCTCAGCCTATCAATTTTACAATATTGCGAAGTACTTCGGCATGACCTTGGATGCGGAGTTGCGATGGAACGAACGCATGTATATTATATTAATAGAACTAAATTACTGTTACGGATTTTTTGTAGACACTGCATTATCAATATATATAAGCATTTATATCTGAACATATTAATTTCAGTTATAGAAATACGGAATAAAAAATACATTTTGAATATATCCATAAATTCCAGAATAAATAAATGCATTATTTAATGAAGACGCTGCTAAACTACAAAATATTCCATCAAGCCTTGAAAATTAGGAATGTGAAAAGTAAATCAATAGGCATGCATGCGAAGAAGACTTGTGATTAAAGGTCACTTATTCATGACATTTGAATAATAGTTAATGATTGATTTTTAATCTCATCGAAATCATTTACGTCCAAAGAACTGATTTTGAAGTAAAAAATGCAAAGATTCGACGAGATTCAAGTGGTTAAACAGACAACTAAAAAATTTCCAGAAACGCTGATGATAGACCTCAACATTTTTACTACCATATTATGCTAATGTAAATAAACACACCACAGTCGATGGTCTTTTTTCGCCCATCCCAACAAATCCCGCGGTTTGCTAATTATCTATTCACCGGTTGAAAGAATGGAAACGGACAAAAAAGAACACATAATAATCGCCGTGTTGAGATAATGTAATAAACAAAAAAACTATCGGTTTTGCAACCCGGGGTCATTATGGGTGTTTTAGCACAGCCACGAATGCAAAACCACATTCACTCATAGCAAGCAATATTCGATCGCCGTCCTTGCCGGTGGTTCGGTCACGAACCGCACGAGCGAAGTACTGCCTCGCATAATGGTTCTCCAAGAGAAAAAACCGGATCCGAGTTTTCTAAAGTGCCATATATTAATCTCGAACAACCACCGCTTCCTTGCGGTTTTGGATGACCGGCCTACTTTGCGCGAGAATTTATGAGAAGTCGTCTTTTTAATGCCCGCCGGTCCATCGGCGTAATTGCGCATAAATTCACTAACGCGATCGATGCTTCCTCCACTGAAGCGAATGCCAATTAGTTTTTTATCAAATTTGGATCTTTGAGTTATGAAGGAAATTTTAATTTTCCGTTAGTTGGATTAAAGTTATGATAGGATGATAAAGTCTACAATTTTATAAAATACTCTCTCCTCTTTACAGTCACGTCTTGTCGTTTCTAACCATTTTCCTGCCTTATCACTGCACCCCTGCACTATATACACATATAATTGGGTCATTAATACGAGGGTAGGAAACAGTGGCGCCAGCGGATGTTAGAAGAAGGAGCAATAAAAGTGTTGTATCCGGATTTCAACGACCAGACTCTCTTGTATCGAGGGCGTTCAATTTGGTAGGCAGCCAACGCTCGGAGGCTGTTTACACCACCCACACTCCCATCTGGTATTCATCTGGTCCGATTTGCATTCAATGGGTCACCGGGGCGGCGGATAATCGTGATTGATCACGCAGAAGAGTAATACACGCCGATTAGCCACGAAACTATACAATATCGTGCTAAAATAACTGTATATGTATAGACAACATATATTTACAAGGTAAACCTGTATAGACTGAAGGATAAACTTTAAATATTTTTCTCCCTATTATTCCTAATTTTATATGAAACGAAATATAGAATTTAAAAAATGGAAAGCGGAACAAAGCACTTCCTTTAATGAAAATATTGCAAATAAAAACATATGTGAGAACCAGATCACTATATTTTGCAAAAGTTCTACACTTCTCTCCCTTAATTATTTTTTAGTTTGAAATTGTTAGTGGTGGAGTACTGTGGGGATCAAACTAATAATTTGCGTTTCATGTCTCTCTTCTTAATTAAATTTTGCAATTCTAAATTGCTAGGGAAGAAGTACTGTGGTGACTAAATATTATATCGGTTAAACGCACTGAAAAGATATGTGTGAGTAAGAAAAATGTGACTGATAAATAAGAGAGCTTGTGACAACACTGCAATATAAATTAATATCCTCCAAGATATATATAGATGATTTCATGTATGTTACATATTTATTATTTATTTAAATAATAAAGTTAATTTTTCACTAAATAATTTTATACTAAAAATACATAAAACACATAATAGGTGTTTCTTTATTCGATTTACGAAACCTCCTACGATTTTATTATTTGCCTAAGAATATTAATGTACAAATTCATACCTTCGTACATTTTTCCCATGGCCGTACTCGTTTTCTTATACCTAACTATTTCTAGTAATAAATCTATGTACGTCTTGATTTCTATTTAAATATTTAATATAATATTTTGTTAAATATATATTATAATAATATTACACATGATTGCTTACAGTAATGCCTGTTTAAAACTAAATCGAAAGATTAGGTTGTTAAAACATTTTAATAACAATATTTAAGTTATTGATCAAAATAATAATTGATATTTATTTAGAATATTATATATCAAAATTTTAATAAAAATAGAGCTCATTAAAGATTTTTACATTACAAAAAAAACCTACATAAATCTAATGGTGCTGATTATTTAAAAGCATAGGAAATATATTTTAAAAGAAAAGTTATAAACAGCAATTATTTTCCCAACAACCTAATACTACAATCCTATGTAATATTTTTTTAATTTGGTGAAAGTTAAATATATATTAAAATTAAACAGGAAATATATAAACACTATTCTATTATAAATAAATCTATAGCAAGTTTTTTTAATAGATTTATAGATTTGGTAATAATATTTATAATATAGCAGTATTTTTATAATGGCATATTACCCGATGTATAAGAAATCACTTTTGCTATCAATGCTTACAATTGATTTTTCTTGTAAAGATGTACTGTAATTCACATTTGTCTTTGTAAAATATGAGCAACGTAAATTATATAAATAAATTAATAATAAAATAAATAAATGTCACATAATATTAAAATGGCAAAATATCCGATTATCGTATATCATATAATATATAAGGCAAATTCGGTTAATGTTTAACAAACCTCATATTTTATATGGTTGGTGTCAGATTTGAACCGCAAAATCTGACCCTCTCAATTACTCACTCTGAAGCTCGACCAATCTGTGGTGGTTACAATTTATTCGTTACAAAGAAGATAAAATTATATAATTTGACATTTGAGGCCCGAAAATGTCTCTTTATAAAGTAAATATAGCGTGCTACAATTTTATAATAAAAACGTTCATTTAATGAAGATATTACGTAATAATTAGAAATTGGGAAGAAAGTCCTAAATCTTAATTATATTTATATGTATTTACAGCATACGAGTAAAACACGTTTGAAATCCACCTCTAAATATATTCATAAATACCTTGACATTCGTGTTTATCATTATCATAAAAGACTGAAATATAAACCTGCTTTGATTAACATAACATTTGATGTACCGTAATCGAATATTTGTATTCCATAATGTTTCCTCTTCATTATATAAAATAAATCTTTTATACTGTTTCGTTAACAGAGATGAAAAAAAATAAACAGAATCTTATAACATTATACCTTTACGTTCCAATCGGTTGATGTTGTATAAAAACTCTAGGCATTGTGTTTGATTAGAAATTTGTCATTGAACAGATCAATGTCATCACGTAATTTTTGCGATAAAAAACCTAGAAACCGTTGGAGAGAAGCGAAAACCGTGATTTCGCGACAATTGTGACTTTAAACGTTATCAAACGTGACTAAATGTTCATTGCCAATGAATATATGACTATATATCTTTTTCTGTAAAAATCATATATAAAGGCAGTCTAAATATCAAAACGATTTAACTTTTCAATATCGCTGCATGGTTATTTTGAAAATTGATATCACAAAAGGAGTGAAGTAAACCTATTTTTTATATGCCAATTTTTCGTAACAATTATAGTTTTTCAATATCAAAATAACACCATAAAAATCATGAATCATTAATTCATAAGCATTAATTTAATAATTAAAAAAATAGTGTTATTGCCATTAAGTATAAGAAGTTTATGTTGCTATAATATAAATTTAAATTTAATATTTAGGAAAGTATTTTAATTAAATATCCTTCTGTATAAATATAAAGTATATATATCAAGCTTTGTATTATTAATATTACTTTGAGTACAAAATAAGCAAAGTTTTGCGAATTGTTTATTACATAAATATCATTGAAATAATTATTATAACTTAGGTCACTGGCCTTAAATTGAACTTTTAAAGAAGCATAAGGAGTACAGTATGGTTATTATTACAATGCTGTTTTATAAATAAAAATAAATATTAATTGCCATAAAAAAATACACTAGATAAGATAAGTAAATACCTTAAATACTTTTTATACATAATATATAAATAATGAATACATAATTGTACATAAATTAATTTTTGCATTTTCGCTATTGATTTATTTTATTATTTGGTTTGTAAAATATTTTTAAATCTATTATGATGTTTTATCCAACAGCGATCTTTCAAACTCGCTAAAAGTTTTTTTTTTAAAAAATGTTTTTTGTCCGTGTGTTAAGCAAATGTGGTATACATATACCAGACGTTTATTAAACAGATCCATTAGAATTCCCAAAAACAGAATTTGAAAATTCTGCAGATGAATTAAATTTTAGACATGGAAAGCAGACGAGTGAGTGAATGCGTTGATGTAAAATCTGCTCTCTCGGCTTTCAATGAGGTGCTATATTGTGCATTCGATTAGAATTTTACTAGAAAGTGGCATCGAGTGTTTGACGTGACATATTTTTTGCTGAGATAATTTTATTGCTAAAATATTGCACGTCTTCTATAAGTTATGGAAGAGATTGGGACTGCTCTCGAGAAATTTCGATCATTAAAAAATAAATAAGTATACGAGAGATGTTTTTTTAAATATAAATCTATTTTAAATATGCAATAATTAAAAAAAAATATGTAAATTATTTACATCTTAATAACATAAATATCACAATCATCAATCACATAAATCTGTTTTTAAAAAAAATATGTGACATTTTGAACAAACATATTTACAATTTTCTATGCACTCCTTTTGCATAAAGTTATTTAGAATAATCGTGACTGACAAAAAATGATGAATAATATAGGTATTTATTTATCAGAATATATTGCCTAATGACACTCTGAACCCTTCTATAAAAATTTTAAAGACGACATTTTGTCAAAGAAAACGTTTCAAAATATGAGAGATTTGCCGTCCGCATTTTTGAAAATATTTTCATTATAAAATTGCATAAATATTTAGTTAAAATTAAAACTGTATTATGAATATATTATATTTTTTATGTGTATAGTTTGATGTATATATTCACATAATTATTTTTTTCTAATTGATAACTAAAGTTATTGTATATTAAGATACAAAATAAACCATTGTATTCCGAAAAGCGCCATATATCTAACAAAAACCATGCACTGTTTCAATTCAATTAAACTAGTCGTTGAGTTTAAATTAAATAATAACTGTAGCCGAAGAGATAAGTAACGGAAACTTTAAAATTTCAATCTTATTGAGAAAACAAAACGTATAGATCTGAAAAGACGTCTGGAAAGTTATAGTACATTCAATTCAAAACCGAACGAATTTTTTAATAAAACACATCTGCGCCTTCGAAAAGTGCCGTCGCCGGAAAGATAAGAGAAAGACACTTTTTATCTTTGTAAAAAATCTTAGATGGGACAAATAAGAGTTTAAATTTTCATTTTAATAATGTGAGCATATTGTATTTCGTCTTTGAACGAACTGCGACGCTTTAATAATATTAGTTTCAACTCTAAAGACGTTAAAAAACGAGTTCTTAAGCATTTTTTTTATATTTATTTTATTAGTAGTTAACGTATGTTTTTTTAAATAGTCCATTCAAAGATATTATCTTTATAAATACACAAATGACATGCAAATTAAATGTGTTGTAAAAATCTCACGTTAATCAGTTAACTAAGCGTAGACGTCAACGACTTAATCGTGATTGTTTTATTGATTCTGTGAGATCGTTCACGTCTTTATATATACACAAAGCTCGTATAATGGAAAAATTTTAAATAAACTTAATATAAAATTAATAAAAATATACAATATGAGCTAATATAGAACAGTGATAATAAGATTATCTTACTATTGTATTAAAATCAATAATATCGAGAAAGTTAATTTAACTTTGCTTACATTTTATAGATATAAATACTAATATGTGTCATACACAATTTGAAGCCTGACAAAAAATGGTGGATATATGTGAAAAAAAAATATTTTTTATTGATAAGCACTAGGGAAATTGATCGTATTTGCCTGCCAGAATTTTTTGGAATATCTATAATAAATATAACTAAAAAGTATTTTGATATGTAATTAACTTTTATATGCTAATCATAAATCTCTTTAGGAAAATAATTGTTTTTTTTTATAATTACGGCAAACTCTTAAGTAAAATTTCACATCGCCATCGGATTTTCTCAGCTTTCCAAGTTGAACTTTTACAATTTGCATCGAATTATTGCGCCAGGTTAGGGGTTCGCTCCCTTACAGTTGTACAGCTAACCTAACCGAAGGGTGCGAGCGGTTAAAAGTGCGGTTCCCGATCGAGTTCTAGTACCTGCCCGCCAATTTGAATACCTCGAGATAACAACGGGGCTAAACTCATGAATATTTAAAGTGCTCGCGGCGAAGTTCCTCTCGCCACTTTTTCACCAAGAAAACCTCCTGCTATTCTCCTCCTTTGGGCAAAACTCGCATTATAAACTAATTACGGAGACATGATCAAATCGATGAAAGGAGTGGAACGAATAACGCGAAAACCGTGCTGGATTTCTCATTATTGCTAATAGCTACCAAATTGTTGAAGATTTTAATCTACAATCAGAAAAATATATTAACGCGTTGAATTCGCGAGGCTTATCGGTTAAAAGCAGGAGACCAACACGACACGTATTTTGTACTGCTTCGATACGCCCATCTGTTTTCAAAAATATTTACTATTAAAAGAAGTAATCTACTGTACCACTTTAACTTTTGAGTAGGTTTTGAATTAATCTCTGAATCTAAATAGATAAATATGTTTTATTTTATTGAAAAATTGATTCAGGCAATTTAAATTCCGGTTGATAACAAAATTAAAGCCTATTCTAACTCTGAATATTCATTAGATGAAGAAGAAATTATTTGAATTTTATGTTTTATAATGATTTTTTTTTTAATTTAAAATCGTGATTATCATGATTCGCATATGTTTTTTTAATAAGTTGCATCGACCGTGTCAGGACGCGCCCGTTGGCGTCGGCGTAACAAAACGCCGGGCAAATTTATGTATTTATTTAAATACATGAGTAGGACATACAGGTTTACGCTAGTGCACCCTGCCAAAAAAAAATAATACATAAAAATAAAAAATTTAAAACAATTAGATAAATTTATATACACTGATTGTTAGCCAAAAAGAACAAAATAGCTTATTTTTATAGCTATGTCTATTGGAGACTTATCCAATTGCATTTTTTGCATGCGGTACATCAAATAATACTAAAAAACGGGAAGTAACACAAATACTAAGTTGTGTATATTCCATATAAACAGCTTTAAAAAGTGCTTTCTCAGATTTACTCGTTGACGTGACTCGAGAAAATGGATCCTCTACTCTTTTTACTCTTAATTAGTGACATACATGCAGCAATTATTATTTGTTTGTTGCGAAGTGTGAAGCGAAGTACTTCTTATTGTTAAAGAGTATTAAAAGAACATTTCTGAGATATCTACAAGAGGGAGTACATATCGAATCTGTTCTTGCACCTTAGTATCATATTGCTAGGAACGTTAAAATATAGTTCATAGCGTCTACTTCATTACACTTTTTTAAGGTTGCTAAGTGGTGTAATCGACAATTTGTCAATGTTCAATGATTTGTGGCTGCGAGAGTCACGATCACGTTCCATGTTTTTGCCCGTTGCGGCTAGAACATCAGCGCCCGAAAATTTTTAGCGAGCTTGCCGAACACATGGATGTGTTCAGCGATAGCTATGAGAAGCTAGAAAAAATATGAGAAATGTTTTATTGATTTATTTTTTATATGCTTATTATTGTTTGTATAATGGCTGTTGTGACGCATTGGGAAAACCTATCAAGTTATGATGATCAGTTAATAAAAAATATCTGAATTATATAGTGATTTTGTGGGAAATAAATATATTGTCTCATCTAAAAATTCTATTAAGAGTTAGTAAATCAGCGAATATTAGCTGCCGATATGCAGCCTACTGTCGCGGATTAGGACTGAATGTCAGCTGATTTTTGGAGTCGGTCGACGAAAAGATTAGCTACTCGCCAACTGACCAGTTTTTCGTAAATCTAAGATTGGATGCACCTTACTACTCGTAATGAGAACAATAAAGCTTGTAGTGTTTTGTGCACTTTGAACGTGGATGTCAATAAAAATAATAAATAAAAAATCTCAAAACTTTTTTAATCATAAAGTAGAAAGCTACAATTTATTGCACTGCAAGTTGTGCTTAATAAATGACCAAAAACGTCAAGTTTTGCCCATTTTTCTTTATTGCCTTTGTAAAAATGATTTTTGTATTATGTTATTATTAATAAGCTATGATATGTTTGTGACAATTTAATTACACTACATGCCATAAATGACAATAAAATATTACTCCTTATTGAAAAATCCAGATTTCTCGTACATATATATATGCTTTAAAAAATCATAAAAATAGAATGTAATAAAACTTTGCTTGTTTTTAGGTTATAATTTGTGTTTATCAATCAAGTTTTTACGACGAATTTAGTCACGTTCGCGATTATTTTATTATAAATCGAAACAACAGATCTTAGTCTAATTTTGCGTTAAAAATTAAATTAATTTTAGGAAAGTGGTAGAAATGTAATGTAGATACCATGTCCGAAATAATTATTTATACTTGTATAAATATCTACAAGACGTCGAAGTTGACAAGAGAAATGATTATGTAAAAAGAATATTAAATGAACATTGGTTTGCGACTTTAGAAGAGAAAAAGGCAAAATCGATATATGAACTGAAGATTATACAAAATAATAATTTTATAAATAATTCACAATTTTTATTGGCTGGTAATTACTTCAATGAAAACAATATCAAGTTTAATGAACAATTTTTTTTAATTAAAAAAATATTGTGTGTATTTATACATTTTTATTAATTACGTAAGTTTCTTTGACGCCGTTATATTATTTTAATTACATTACGAACACCTTATTGAAAACACAAAAAATATATTATTCAATCTATTTTTTACCATAACAATTTTTCTGCCATCGGCAATTCAATCTTACATTCTCATTTTCAACATGCCTTTGAAGCACATAAAATTACTTGTAATGCGACCGCGACACAACTGTAATATGTGGTAATATTTAAAAAATGTATGAAAATAACAATACGTTACGTAAAACGTTCGATTAATATACATATTTATAACGTGAAAGTACAATACGAAAATATATTGACACAATCGCGTCGAACGATCCGATACGGATATAACAAAATATTGTAACAGTTATATTATAACCGTGCCGTAAGCGCACTTGTGCACTAAAAATATCATAGTCAAATAGTGACGGTATACTTTCTAAAACCGCATTTTTTACTTAATCGAACTGAAATGAATTTTAATATATGTATGCGATTGTGAAATTAATTCGCTATGTAGGTAGTAAAAGTTTTTTATCTCGTTATCATATTATTATAAATAAGTCTCCCAAAGAAATTATTACTTGTAAATATTTTTTTATAACATTGGCGCAAAAATAGGGATTTATAAACCCTTTTAACTTTACAAAATTGTTACATTTAATCTTATTCTTAACATGACTGTTACATAACTTTTCAAATAAAATTTATGTGATGGTTTTCTGGTTACGCGAGCCGTTAAAATCGCGTGAGAATCCTTCTCTTCTAACAACTTCAATTATCTTTTATATGTATTACGTTGCGTCTTAAAACTGTAACATTGTCTCAAAATATATATTGTAATATATACGTAAGCGTACAGTTAAAATGTATCTATATATATATATATATACAATTAAACCACAAATTGTTCCATATTTGTATAGAATCTCCACATGCACTGCTCATTAAATATAAAAGAAAACTTATTATATTACGTAACCGTTCATTATACGGCCACATTGACCCAGAAAGGGTATAAAAATAATAGACGGCTAGATAAATAATTCTTGTTATGTTTAGGAAATAACTTGAAATCTCCTTATAAATGCTTATGAATAGTTTCGCAAAAATGACCAATACTAAATAAATATATAAACGATTTCTGAAAAAATAATCACAATCTGAATTGACAATAAAGCTAACAAATAATAAAAGACGCTTTTAAATTTTCGAGAATCAATATATACAATAATTGTATGACCTATGTGATAATTACTACAATTCTTACAATGGAAGTCAATAAAAATTAAAAACATATTTTACTGCTATTTTTATTTTCTATGTATTATACAAGTACCGCTTTTTTTATAAAACTTTTTTTTACTGTACTTAAGCTTTTGTAAGTAGCACCAAAATAATAAGCCAGAGATCGACAAATGTGATGAAACAAATTTAAAGATATATTTTATAAATTAATATTCTCGTGTGCGAATACCGGATCCTTAACTTTTTGGGTTTTAAATATTATTTTTGCTTCGTTCTGATTTTTTTAAATTTAATAGTTCAAATAAGACATTATTATTTAGGATATCAAAGCGTTGTAAGGGATTAGAAATGAACTATAACTCCTTAATTTATATGCAGGATTTGTCACTGATTATTGTGGTCGATAAACGCTCATGCGTACCGCCACTATTAGTCATCGTCGTCGCCGCTTGAAAACAGTGTCCTGATTCTTAATCAAAAAAAAAATCAACACAATCTCGTATTTCATTAATTAAGTAACTATAAAGTAAGTAGCTATTTTATTTGTAAATAACATATTATCGCGCAATTTAAATTTTTATCGTGTCAGGAAGATCAAAGTAAATGATTAATATATGATTAAGTTCGTCAAGATTTTCCTCAACTCACGGATATTATCGTGATGATGATTTATTTATTTTATTTTATCCATATTATTAGTTCGTTGCGTCGTCGAATATCCGAGGACGCTACGAACTAGCGTATCATACAGAATGCGAATCGCTAATAGTGACTCGCGCTTCGCATAACGAAACCGAGCATTTTTGACGCATTATCGCAAACTTTGGCGATGTGCAAAGAAAATCTTTATCCCTCCTTGAACATCACCAGTAAGTATTTTTTGCTTAAAACACCTTAGCCTAAACATTTTTATGTAAAGAAAGTGCATTTGAATTTGTGCGAATACTCTAGAACACTTTTAAGCATTTAATGAATATTCTGAGGTATTTATTTCCAAATGAATATCGTCAATAAACAGTGAAAAAATTAGAGGACCCAAATTGGATCCCTGTGGTACTCCAGAGTAAGCGAAATACTAATAGGAACAACGATTTTCATAGCTTACATATTTACAGCAGTGGCCTAAGTAGCTGGTAGAAAAACAAATAAAACTAAAGCTGCTTAATGTTTGAAGAAGTAGTTCATGACAAACTTGGTCGAATGATTTTTTAAAGTCGGTATAAACTTAAGAGATTTTATCAATTAATCATTGAAATTGAGCTAGGGCACACATGTTAGTTATTGAAAATTATTTAATAATGAAGTACTTAAGCTTATTAAGAATATCTTACTGTATTTAATTTATTTGGAAAAACGAAATTTTTGATGTACCAACAACATTGAAAATAAAAGTTAATACACACAAAAAATAAACTAATGACTTACTCACTGTGCAATATTATAAAACCAAAAAAACTATTTCTTTTAATTTTACAACAAATATATATACAATCATTATCTTTACTTAAACATACCAAATCATAATAATGATGCAATAAATTTATAAAAAATATAACAATGGACATATAGCCAATAACAACAACAAAAAGTATTTTAAATGCATATCTCCTCTCAATGTCAGTCAAATGCATTAGAGATAAATAGCTTTATATTTTAAGATGGTGAAGGTCGTTCACTAAGGTATAATATGCACATTTTTTTACTATTTTGTAAGAATATGTCCTATACATAGTGTGTTGTCATGAAAACCCATATTTGATGCAAAGATATTAATTTGGAATGACAATGTAAATGAGTCTCTCAAAATTTATTTATTTATTTGTGTCAAAAACTAAATTTATTTATTTTTGTAAAACAGTTTAAATGCTCTAAAAATGGTACCTGTCTTAAACTAAAATACATATGCATTAAGAAATCGGGGGCATATTTTTGCCAATCAGGTACTAAGCGCAGCATCCCCAGATTATATTTTCCATAGAATGACTACGTTGCCGAATTTTACTGATTTTAAATGATACAATCTAATAAAATGTGTTAGATAATAACAAAGAATCTGGTTTCGCCCTAAAACATCGAGATTGGCCAAACGATCATTAACTAAAATATACTTCAGTTCAGCTGAATTTGTGTCGAGCGAAGCTACGCTAAATCAACGAAGACGTCCCTTAAATGTCTTTAAATGCAGCAGCTTTAACTTGGTAGTTACCTGAATTCCAATAAACGTATTCTTAGAAATGGTCTAGAGACTACGAAGAGCTAGATACAAAAAGTCTGGTTTCACCCCGAAGCACAAATATTGACCAGATAATCAAGAACTTGAAGGGATCTGAACCTTCCTGCATTCTGATGGTTAGAACATGGCCATAATTAATCACTTTTTTTCAGACAACAACTTTATTTTTAACTACCACTGTCATTACAAATTAGAATATACGAAGCTCGCAACGTAAAACGTTATGCTAAATCGACTTAAGCTTACGACTAAACCCTATTAGACAACTGCTTATATTTACTTAGCAGTCACATAAGCTCCAAGAGTTCAACGCGATCTTTAACGAGACTATGAACACGCAGTACTACGTCCATAACATATATTACATACGTCTATGTGTGCATGTAATATTAGTGAAGCGAAGTACTTCTTGTTTTTAAAAAAAAATTTAATATTCCTACAAATACTCCTACGGGTCATATCCATATATGTATCCCAGAGGTTTTTTACTAGGAGCGTTGCGGTTTAGCTTCTACTTAATAAAGCACTTTATAAAGTTTCTAAGGGGCGGTATTGACAACCCATCAATGCCTTGTGACTTTCGGCTGCAAGCTTTAGAGAGTCGCGATCGCGTCCCTGATTCTATAGCGTTGCGCATAGCGAATAAGTGCTCTTTTTGAACAAACTATCCAGCTTCTCAACATATCAACACAAGGATATTTTCGGCGATAGGTATGAGAAGCTGAAAAAAATATGTGAATATATACATATAAATAGTACTCATATATTTTAAGTGTGTGTCATAAAAATTATTAAATAATATTAAAAAATTATTGCACAACATTTATTTTTAAAAACAAAAATTATAAACCCTACAATGTATTATTATTAAAAATTACGTTCTTGATTTAGATACATCAATAGAAGTTCAAATTTAACTTCAAAAAATTTTGGTATTACTACGTAGGTTACCAAAGTGGGCTTTGGAGGAATCTGGGGAGTAATTCTGGCTCTAAGATAAGTGTATTGATGTTCATGAGCAAGAGTGAGCAATAATAAAATCTTTTAAAAATTATGGGCATACACTATGTTATTAGTACTTATTTTTAACTATAGATAATTATCAAATCCAACGTTTTATTAGTTTTTTAAACGCTAAAAAAATTATACACTATTGAATACCTAAATCAACCTTAACTCAAAGAGATTTAATAATAATTAAAAAAATAAATAGGAGACTACTTAAAATAAATCTTTGAATGCATTGAGACAAAATATTTAGCTTGAGAAACTATAAAATGCCATGATAATAGCAGCAAAAAATAGTTAACTAATAAGCAATATCCATATAGAAAGTAAGAGGATTCTACGCAATAAATTAGAATAATGGTTGACATTTTAATTATATATATTTTATATAACTGTAGCGATTTTCAAAACCAATAACTTTTTGCACTATGCATTAAATAAAAATATACTTTAATAATAAATATAAGTATATATTTGAAATTATTTTAATAAAATAGTACACAGTCTAATAATATCCATCCCATCCGACGACGACGACGTAACATGGTCTGGACAGCTATTCATAATAAATTGCCTACAAACCCATTCATACCCCATTGATACGATGATTCTCCGGTTATTTTTGCCCTCTAACCCTTTTTTCTTTTACTCCGCCACAAACACGCAAATTATCATATTCATCAGCTAGCATATTTGACTTGGCGCTCTTTTATCATGGGCAATAATGGAGGTTTTTCAATATTTCACCATTGACATATTGAACCGCGCTATCATTTCCCATAGAACGGTCGGGTTAATAGGGGTCTGATTTTGGCGCTCTCGCCAAAACCGCCCTACCACCCCCGGCGACCTGATCAAACTTGCATGGCTGCCAGCCAAGTTTAGGGTGGCTTTGCGAATTTTTTCCCGGTTTTTTGCGTGTCTCCCTTACGGAGCGCAATGCTAACTTTCGACGCCGATTGTTGAGCCCTGCACGTCATAATCAAACCAACTTTCAAACGCACACAAAACAACGTCGAGGAAACTCCTAGCCGAGATGATTAATCGAGGGACCCCTTCTAGTGAATAGCAGATACAGGGTGAAGCGAACGTATTTAATTATATTCATGAAGAGTAAAAGCATAACGGTGGAACGTCGTATATCAAAACTAGTGGCAAAGTTATAGAAAGAATGGAAGCGAATTGGCTTTTACTTAAGTGAAGTGGTATAACGGTGTGTGTTTAAGATAGCCTTGCTAGGTCTGATTTAGTAATTTTATAACGCTTATAAGTCTTGACTTTTTTTCTATTTACAATTATTTTCGAAAAATAATGCTTATCAACTGTATCTACTATGACCGAAATTCGAAGAATTTGGTCATTGAACAAAACAAAATATTATAAAAGCTCATATTTTATTATTGTTCAACGTTTATCTTAAAAACAGGTGTGCATTCCACATGTTTGTGCTGCTAAGATTTTATTTTAATCAGTTCAATAATCAGACCACGGTTAATTGTTTTCTTATTACTTACTTTATACACAAATTTGCAAAAAAACAAGCGGCGATACGGATCCGATTTTTATGTACGTCAAATTCTTCCCAAACATTAACTACTGTTTATACAATAAATTCGATAAAATTATGTACTACTTAAAATAGTACATGAATTTCTTTAAATTAATACAATAGCACCTTATCTTAATTCTAGAGATCAAAAAAGCTGAAATATCGTCCCTGATCAAAAAGTATGAAAAATAATAAATTAAGTAATTTTCATTTGATTTGTACAGTATTGTATTCATAGTAATTTGTACATCAAAAAGTTTAACGACTGTGAATGTAATTAAAATATTTAGATTGGTCAAAATTATAAAGAAAGTAAGTATACAGACAAATTGGATACATGTATTTGTATTAATGGTATATATATAAATATTAAACATAGGCTAACATCAACAATTTACATGGGATAGGGTAACTAAAATTTATTCATATTCTTAAATAGAAACTGAGCAAAGTTTAAGCATGTAGGATTATAGGGCATCTATGAAATTTGTTTTAAAAAAATTTAAGCAGGTTTTTAAAGAGTATATATGCAAAAAATATTTAGTTTGGTCAAAAGTATTTATAAAGTAATTATACAGACGGGTTGAATACATATATTTGCATTAAAGGTGTATATAAAAATATATATAGGCTAACATCAAAAATTTACGCGAGGTAAGGTAACTATAATTTCTCCGTATTCTTAGATTGCAATTAAACAAAATTAAAACGTGTAGTGACTATTATTTATGGTATTATAGTAGAGTGTCTATGTTTTAATTAGGACCATAAAGGGTATCTATGCAAAAAATATTTAGATTACTTAAAATCATATATATAGAAGACGCGTACGGCAAGATGCATTCTATTTCGCTCGCTCGCGTGTTAAGTGACGAAAGTGAATGAGAATAAGTGGGCGTGCGGAACGCATGTGACGTACGCCCTTATCTCTCACACACTCTCGTCACTTAGCACGCGAGCGAGCGAAAGGGAACGTATTTCACCATACGCGCCTGATATATAGATGCATTTAATACATTTGTTTAGGTTAATGGTGTACAAAAAAAAATATATAGGCTAACATTAAGAATTTACGCGGGTTAAAGTAACTCTATTTTATTTTTTTTAAATAACGTTTAAGCTTGTATTATGTCTATGATTTTTCGTAATATAGTAGGGTTTATGTTCTAAGTAGGAACTCACAGATTATCTATGCAAAAAAAATATTTAAAAAAAAAAATACAGACATATTTATATTAATCGTATATAGAAAAATATACATAATCTAACATCAAATAAGAACATTTTCATAAAATTAAATAGCTATTACTTATTATTCTTAAAATTATTACACTAATATTTAACTCAAAATTGTCTGATATTGTATGTTATTGTCACAATTAATAATTATTAGTCTGTAAAGAAGACAACAAAAAAAACAATCGAATTCAGTTATTATTTTTTTAAATTCAGAACCCTCTGTATATACAACATATTACAGACATACATATGTGTGTGTATATATAGATACACCCGCTTAGTTTTGGCACAATGTGACAAATGAAGCGTATAGTGACAATTTCTTGGAAAGGAAAAAATAAATATAAAAATCACGACATGAAGCATCACGCTCGAATAGCTCTAGATTTATTTATCGCATTATATTATTTACTTGATACATTTTTTGATATTTGTTTGTTTTATCTTCTTCTGCACTAGAATTCTTAAAAAATAATATCTATTACTACTAATTCGCAAATGCGCAAAAATAAAAAATAAATGTAATTATCGATGAAATCAATTTCTTGATTTAAAATATAATGCCACTTGGATCACTTACATTTTACTCAATAAAAAATATTATGGAAATGCAGTTATTTAATTCTCAAATTGATATTAAAATATAAATGTTTCTTTTATGCTTATGCAACTAATTACATATAAGCAAATTAAAACAAAACAAAAAAGCATCGAGAGCTTACATACTTTATATTAAATATTATATTATGAAGTTTATTAAAACAAAAAGGAAGCTTAGACTGAACCGGAAGAGAAGAATTCTTAAAGACTGGTGCTTATACCGTGATAATTTGCTTTAAACGTGGAGAAGACGAAGCGGAAATAATGGAAATGTCAAATATTTCACAATTTCGCGCTATGCTCATGAATTGTGAGCATCACGCTTAGAAAATAGCACATTATATAATTCGTTATATTGTATATAGATATATCGCGCATATTCGTCGTCTATTGTTTTTAAGGTGATGATGACACAGTGTGGGTGATTTTTTTTTATAAAAAAAAAAAATATGACTCATCCAAATCAATCGCAATAAACCTGTTTTGGTTATGGAGACGCCCAAAATTTAATTGTTGCTTATTGTAAGAATTGATTTGTCATCACATTGCCAAAAATGACAACATATTTAAATAATATTGTGGCCATAGAATAATTTGTATAATAATAAAAGTGATAATGACATTAGCTGTTTGCTCGCGTGTTACAATTTATTTTTTATATGCATACTACATGTACAAGGCTTTAGAAAAAAAAATGTTAAAATATTTACAATAATAACATTGGCAAAATTACAATGCGTCTGCATTGTACACCCGTTACATCACTGTTTTCTTGAGTACACTTGTCGACATGATTTGAGAAAATCATATATAAGCATACCTAGTAGAAATTTTGTGATAAATAAAAATCTGAGAAACCATTTTTAATAAAAGTAGGTAAATAAAATAACAGAGAATGCGGTTTATCGGTTTGCAGCGTCAAAAATAAATATCAGCTGACTCTCAAGGTCGGTCGACGAGCAGATTAGCTACTCGCCAATGCATAAATCAAAAATATGGCGTACCTTACCGTTTGTAGGCTGAAGAATGAATCTCATAGTTTTTTTAATGCACTTTTGACATGCAATACAGTTGCATTATTTGACTAATTGAGACTAAAATAACATCTTAGATGCTTTATTGCATTTGGAATATGTAGCCCTTTTGAAATAGGACACTTTTGCACAAATAAGCACATTGTTGTCCATTTTAAAATCAAATTTAAACAGTGTTTTTGTTCTAAAATAGGTATATAATATGCTAAATAGTAATCGTAATTGAACTATTTTTAGCAT
This sequence comes from Plectrocnemia conspersa, assembly GCF_051122295.1. Classification (NCBI taxonomy): domain Eukaryota; kingdom Metazoa; phylum Arthropoda; class Insecta; order Trichoptera; family Polycentropodidae; genus Plectrocnemia; species Plectrocnemia conspersa. The sequence continues at coordinate 5,003,947 of NW_028277177.1, read as the reverse complement.
CTAATGTTTTTATAGTCCTCAATAAAATCAATTTAAATGAAATTATTGGCGAAGAGTAAGAGCTGAAATTAGGAATAACTTTATTCGTATTATTAAATAAAAAAAACACAAATCAGTCCCTTAATTCCCGATGGGGCAAATTTAGACGAATTGTATAGTCCATATTTAACAAATTGACTTAAATCTAAAAAATATGATTTTGTTTGAAAACCCATACAAATCCTTATCTTAAATAAGGCATTACCAACTTAATTATAAGTTTTATTTTTAATCAATGTAGATGACATATATCTATATGGCAATATTGATATTTTTCGTGCATAAATGTGAAATTGATGAAACCTGCCAATTTATAACACTACTCTGCAATGCAACGAATAGAAATCCCTTTTTCTATAAAGAAAAGATAATAATAACATTGTTGACATAAAAATCATAAAAAATAATCAATGCCTTTGGATATTTGTTTAAAAAAAAGTTTCCATAAAGCAATAAAAGATAAATTTATGTACGTAAATAAACAATGTTTTCCACAACTTACTCTATTTAATAATATACTTTATCTTACTCCAAAAATAAAACATTGAAAATATGTATTGTGCTAAAAAAACAAAGCCCAAGAAAAATTTGTTATCGTATTTTTTTAATAAAATCTTTGAATAAAGTATAATGAGTGTTTCTCCTTGTATGTTAAATAAATATTTTAATCATTTTTATTAATACAGCTCTATGAACTTACAATTTACAATAGCTTATTTTAAAATATAAGTACAGAGACCACAAACAGTTCGTTTTTAGACTGCATAAATTATCACAAACATTTGCATATTACTGCAATATGAATTTTATATCAAGAGTAATAATATACAACGAAATGAAAATTTGATATCGCTAGTATTATGTTTTACTAATAATTTAAAAATACTATAAAAATAAATTATAATCACAGCTATTAATCGAATAAGTATTTAATTATTTTAGCTTATAAAATATTGAACTAAAAATCAAATTCAGCTAAGGTATAAAAATATTTACAATATCTGCAGACACTATTTTTAAAAATGCTCATTGATAACTGAGATCATTTCTTTAAACTCTTTTCACAATCAGACCTGATAAGTTCATCAACCCTGATCGAACGGATTACGAAACCGTATAGAAAACGTGAGCAGTCTGAATCTCTGACTCCGTAAACATCAGCCAGTCGAGACGACTTACAAGAGATACAATATGGCACCAAAAATCAATTTCGTGTAAATGTTTCCCCCACACGTACTGCTTTAAAAGAACATTACCATAACTGATGTACACATTGACGTATTGGCAAAAAAATATTTCTCTACACCATCTTGAATACATAATGAATCAATACCGAATACAATGATAGAAGGTTATGAGGACTCATAGATTCATTGATTGCACAATTCACAATACAATATAATTTGTGTATGTAATTCGAACGAGATGTTTCGACAACGGTATATACAATTCACTTTCTAATATCGATTACCTCCATACTAGATCAAGCGATAGTTGTTCGAGATGAACGATACAGTCAAACATTGACGTTAAGTTAATAAATAGATCGAATTAGGCCCGTCGTATCAATTAATAAATCGTAAAATCGTGCTTGGTTGTAAAATTGGCTGTATTTGAGGAATTGAGATAAGATCGTCTCGAATCGGTCTTGAGTAAGATATAACAACTTCTACATATATATAATATGTATATGAGAACATTTTTATGAGATTGTTAAATAGCTCGATTTTCTAATAATTTTTAATATTATATCTTTCTGTAATTAATAAAATTTATTTTATTTTAATATTATTATTAAGTACTAAGCAATAAAAAAAAATATATACAGCTATAAAAATGCACGATATTATTTTTATATACATTTTTTATAAAACAAATTCCATCGCCTTTAAGAAAAATTAAATTTATTTTAAAAAACCCTGTTTTTACTATTTATTTAATGTCAACTCACTCCATCTCTTTCCTCGACGTTTCGACCTCTAGTGTTTGGGTCATCGTCTGGAGCAGAGCCCAGATTTTATCTCCCGACGCAGATTTTCTGGCTGCATTATTTTCAACTCGATCTTTGTTGCAGAAAATCTACTTTGGAGAAGATAAGATCGACTTAGATGATGATCCAACTTTTAAAGCCGAAACGTCGAGAAAATAAATGTACATTTCTCCCTAAGCGCGATAAGTTCAACCTTCCATTAATTTATTTATATAAAAATAAATTAACTATTAACTACATTTACACTAAGAGCTTTCCAAGTATTATAAATAGTTTTTGTGGAAACACAAAAGTTTGTATACATTTATTCTGCATACAATACAAATGTTGACCCAAAAAAACTTGTATCTAAACTACTACTATATATTGTGACAGTGTTAAAATATTAAATAATTTTACATAAATAGATGTATATAATTTAATATAAATTAATATTCGTTGAACCCTTCCCTACTTTTTTTAATATTATATAAAGCATAGTTTCTATACCTAATTAATTTACTTGTCAATAAAAATAATAGTATCTTAATTGATTTTTCTCTCCCTAAAAATTTTCAAAACTACACAATCGATCACATTACTAATGCAAGTTTCATTCAAATAATGCAAGCGATCCGCAACATATGTTAGTTTAAAACTCATCGAACCAAACAGTAAATAAATAAAGCAATGCATTTACTTACAAAATTCGACAATCCGGAAAACTTTTCTCCGACTTCAAGTCTCAGCACTGGGCACACGCACAAATCACAACAATTTTGTCGCCAATCACAACGATCACAATTCGAAAATCGTCAAGATCCTTTGACAGTTTATTATTGAAATTTTCCACTCGGGAAAATACCGGAAAACTGCACGAGAATCGTATCGGAAAAATAAAGTTGGCGAGCGAGCGCAACCTCCCCCGTGCGCGGTGGGCGAGCGACTGAAGTAACTTGTACTGTTGTACCACTCAGTGCGTACTCTGCGCGTTAGTTCAAAACCAACTTTCTAAAACTTACGACGAGGAGACCCCGGGTTACGGTCCGGCGGGCCCTGAGACCCTCGGAGACCCGCGGAACTAGTAATCTCGTAACAAGAATCTGTTAAACCTTCCGAGTTAATTAACGCGGAGGCGCTTCATGGAGATGGAGTTGGATCAAGTTTGGTCCGATTGATCCGAGAAAGGGTGATTTGAAAGCGTTTTGCTATAGCGAATTATATACTTGCTGTAGTTTAAAGAAACTTTGACCTTGTGAAGTAGCTGATACTTCAATACACAACAACAAAACAAATCAGTTATTATTTATATTCAATATGTGACTATCACAGTAATACTCGCATTCAAGATTATTAGATATATATTATGTATGTATAAGACAAATTTGCAAATAAGTGGATTTAAGTATTAAGACTAACATATTTTTTTTTAAATATATTGTCCACATAGTCACAACATCAAAGGTGATTGCTACTCTATATTTCTTCAATCTCTTGGGAACAAATGTATAACTGATTGAGATTATAATGCTAAACACACCTACTGGGAATCACCCGTAACTAATACGATGGAAAGATAGTTATTTTATGCTACTAAAAACATGAAGTGTGAAATTATATTTCATATTTTAGACAGCTTTACATTAAAGTTCGTTAACATAAATTATTATTTATTTAAAATAAATTAAGACTATCGTAACCTAACAAATTACCCCAATGCGTCACGATCATCAGAAACAATAATTGTATTATTTCAATACACAACAACAAAAAAATATATGTAATATATATATTAGTGGTGTGCGGTCCATACATGCGGTAGTGCGGCGCATGCCTTGAGATTTTTTTTATCATATATTCATTTTTTTATTGACATAATTATGAAACGTAATCGCTAAAAAAATCGGCTATACAACCACACCGAGGGAGCGGCAAAAGCCGACTGCAGCGCGGGCGGACTGGTTGGCCAGCTGTTTTATGTAGTCGATACGCGTGCATTATGAATTTCTCATCGGGAATAAAATTGGTCGCACATGCGCACTAGAACTTTAGCCGTTACACGTGCTCATGTTTACATTCGCTCTCCATTAACCGTGCATGCGGTTGACGTTTTGAATCTGTCTATGCATGTCTCGCAATGGGAGCTGCCGGCTTTCCATGCCAATATCCGTCTCTAGCAAAAGATAGTGAAGCCGGGAGACCATCAGTAGCTCCTGACTGGGTTACCAACCGCGGTCATCCAACGGCCCTATGTCGATGAGAAGCATGTGCTCAAGTGCTAGGGTCGCTAATGAGCTGAACTCGGCTTACACACGACCTGAGGAAGCGGGTGGGAGCACCCGGGAACCGTCGTTTCCATACTAATTGCAAAGCATGTGTGAAATCTCTCTTCGTGACTTATTTTACTTAACGGTCATACTAATGTAGGAACGATATTATTCAAGAGGGATTTGCGGATATATCAATACAAGTCCCTATAGAACAGCTGATGCTTTTTTCGATCATATTTATATGTACAGAAAAAATAATTGCTCATACTTATGACGAAGCGACTGTAATATCTAGGGAGCACAATAGAGTACAAAAAATCGAGATATTTGTCCTAGCTCCATATCTGTATACTGGTATGCTCACAGATTGAATCTTGTTTTATCTCAATCTGTTAAGGATGTAATAGGGTGCAAGCGTTTTTTCAAATATATATTATAATTTTTATCATTTTTTTGTAAATCTTTAAGAAGAGTATCTCTTCTTGATTGTGAAATAAAGAAACGTTTCCCTTAAACTAGTAATAAAATTAACAAAATTTATCTATATTTTCATCCCATGTCTCAAAAGTTAGTTATTTATTTATATAAATATTTATATATGTCATATATTTATCCTTTTTGTATAAATATATTTTTAGTAAAACGTTTTTTGTGAACTCCTATATTTGATTTCTTTAAAGTATGATATTTTTATCTATAAGATATCAGCAGTTAAATTAAATAATATTATTTTTTTATTCGATTTGAGTATGTATATATAATAATATTTACAATAAAAAACGTGTTACGTTAAAACAGTGTTACGACCTATACAATATTTAGGTTAACACAGTCAGTTCTAGAGCTATCCATTTCATCATTATTCATAATTAAGAAAGAGATGGCAAGTTTGGACTTACTATTAGCTCTAAAGTACACAATACGGATATATGCTATATTTATTCATATAAAAACAAATTTATATAAATAAAAATCATTACTATATTTTTTTATATTTATTAACTTATAAACTTGCTATCTCTTTCTTAATTCTGACTAATGATGAAATGGATAGTTCTAGAACTGACTGTGTTAACGCATATATTATATAGTTTGATTTAATTATTCATCACAATATTCACCTGTGAGATTAGGAAAATCAAGAAAACGTAATCTGTGATGAACGGTCGAAATTATATTTATAAGATAATCGGTTAATATGGTTTTTAATCCAAGTATTTTTAGTATAAGTCATTAACTTATACCACTATGTATATACTAAAAACTCGCAAAGCATAAAAGCTTGAAAATATAACATCTAAAATCATTTAATTTAATTTTGTTTTAAAGTTACAGAGAAATCAAACTAATTAAAATAGCTTATTTTGCTTTACTTTGTACTACCTACGATTTTTCAAGTAATATTTAAAGTTACACATTAAATTTTATGTAAAGGAAAGCTAGCAATGCAACAATTTGATTATATTATTTATAATGTGATTTCATTTCTAAAATAAAGGTGAAATTTTAGATTTTCTACTTCTAGTGCTCGTTCTATTTATTGCTCATTTCAATTTTAGATAAGTACAGTTTATAAAATTGCGATTGAAAGAAATATATTAATTATGGTTATGCACAGTAATTACATTTCTAAAATAGAATTTTTACTACATATTTTTTTTATTTAATAGCACTAGGTGAAAAGTTCAAGTAACTCGGAACGCCTTATTAACAAACTTTCGACATAATTACAAGCAAACATAAAGCAATAACCATGTGCTAAAAAATAAAATAAAACTTTTTTTTATATACATTTTGAAATGCTTAATCAAAATTATTACATATTTATGTATAAATTACGAAAAAAATATTCAATCTCTACTAACAACGTCTCCAAACAATTTTAAGGTTGGTCACCCCAATGCCAAAGCAAACTTGATTACTTGACAGATAGAGCGAAAATTCGTTCGCAACTTTTATGATTGCCTTTGTCTCCAATTTTCCAGACAATTTATGCGTCTACTTTATCAATGCTTTTCGTTTAACAAAAACATTACACATTTCCCAACGATATGATCATTTATTTAAAAACGGGTCATATGTACACACAGCTAATAAATTTCCATACATTTTTTTACATAACACTAAATATAGTCATTTGTCTGTATCATCACAGACAAATTTGCTTTTTTTTTCACATCTACAGTATATCTATGTCATTGCGAATATTATTTAAAAACGCAAGGTCAAACACCTTTGCCGGCAAATATTAACATGAGTGGGTCAATTTTTTATAATTTAAACATTTCAGATTCCGTGTTTAAGTAACTTAATATATGAATATTAATTTATATAATATATCATTGATGACTATACACTAACGATTGATTTAGGAATCATTTAAAAAACAGTAGGAAGACGATAAGATATTTTATTATATTTAAAAACTACTATTACTTCTAACATTTGTGGTCCAAAACTAAAGCTTCGTTTATCAAGAAACAATTTCAAGAGCTTTGATTAAATTTACTGACTAAAACAAACCGATGCTTGACTTTTTAAAAAAAATTATAGATCTATAGACACAAATTAATAATAAATTTTAGTGCCTTATTTTAAAATTCAACATATCTAAAGAGCCACATAAGTCGCACTTTGCATGCACTAGTATAATAAAGATAAAATATTTAAACTCATGAAAATAATCACGTACTGCCATGTAAGCTAAAAATTTTGTATCTGGAAAATTCCTACGTATATTTGAATCAAACCCCTGATCTACCAAGTCATAATCTCAACCCTAACTATTAAATCACCGCTCTGTTTTAGCATCAAGAACATATTCTGAAACTGGTGTTTGCGCAGTGCCGATTTGAGCGTTTGTTACGGCGTCCGATTCGCTGCGCGTTAGCAAATCTAAATTTTACGTGCAAATGAAAGGTCATCGTTAAAGTCGCAATGTGCCAGCAGTTAACAGGAAGGGTTTCAGTCTTTCTCTGTGTATAACCATAACACTAGTACGTACATGTGTGCGTTCAGAGTGGATTTCATACTCGCGTGTATGTGGGTCATACGCTGGAGAATGTTAATCTTGGAGTGTGTTTCGAGTCTTGTTTCGATGGCGCGTTTTGTTTCTCCGTTCGCCATTATTGTGAGATAATGACGAGACGGGCAGAATGTCAAATGGCTCAGAAATATTCCGGTCATATTTTGGCACCGCCGGGGGGACCGTGACTTCAAAGGCACAATCGCTGAATTGTCTGATCGGGCGTGGCGAAAGCCGTAATGAGATTTCACGCTGGCCATTTTGAATACGTAAGATTGTGGATAGTTCAAGGTCATGAAATACTTGGAAGTGATGATTTAACCTTAATCTGAAAGAGGCTGTGGAGTATTTTATATTTTTTACTTGCCTTTTGTCGTGCGGATTTAACATGTTCAGCATGTAGCTAGTCTTTCTGTTTCTTTATCCTTGTAAATTACTTTTTACTTCAAATAACCAGACAGAAGAATGAACAATACTACTCAAAAGTCTGCCTAGACTGCTGGCACTGAATCTTTGTACATAATTATAATAATTAAAAATTTGTACGAATTACCTAAGCAAAGGAATAAGTGAAATGTGCGACTCAGAATTACAAGTACATCTATGTATCTTCAAATTGTAACCATTATGCCAGAAAGTTTTATAAGAAAACTATACAAAACAAATCTGTTTCCACCCCAATCGTAGCATTGGCTCAAAAATCCAAAATAAGCAAAGCAAGAGATCCTCCCCTTTTCCAAAAAGTGTATATTAATAAATATATAAGGCCCAGACGCAGCCATTTAATTTATAATATTTTTCATAATTAATGAAATACATCAAATGTGCCAATAATAAAAAAAAATCTAAAAATATCTTTAAATTTGTTTGAAAAGAAACTGAAATTGGATCACTGTTTATATATGATATCCTTCAAAATAAACAATGTATCACAAAATTTATCGTACAACTAAAGGACTGAAAGGGGCACAAAATAATAAATATATAATTTCACCATTCAACATATATTGTCTTAATATTGAATTGAAAACAGTAATTTAATTTATTTAAAGAAAATATGTACCTATATGTAAAAACAAAACGATTTAGATTGAGAATCATGGATAGCAATTTACACGTATAGGTTTTGAGCGGCTGGTACAGACTGCTAAAAAAATTGTTTCAAAAATATATTGATGAATTAACAGATTTTACGACAAATTGTAGTAATTTAGTAATTTCTAGTAAAATAGTTGGGTTTGTCATTTAAAATGGCTTCAAAAAATATATAATATTATTGGGCCTTTGGACTGTAATGATAAGACCATTTTGGGCATGACATACATGCCTTTGGACATCTAAAGGTTAATAAAAATATTATATAAATACTCTATGCTCGGCTTATTCAGATATTCATGATAAGACAAACGTGACTTAGAATGTTTAGGTATTTCTGAGTTATAGATAAAAATACAATAAGATGTTTTAAGAATAGTTAATCTAAACGGGCTGCACTGTAAAATATTCATATATTATATTTAGATCGCTTTATAAGCAATATTTTTATAAATCAAATTAAAGAACGATCAATGTATGTCCTTAATATATAACTATGATGAGTGATGGCTCAGTGGAGTAAGAATGCAAAGTTAATTATTAAGTTTAGATATAAAAAAAATACTAAATAATGAAAGCGACTCATATAAACCAGTCTATAAAGAACACTTATATTATTAATATGAAGTGGAATCTTTGACCCAAAATAAATGAAAAAAAACATGATATTCTCATTTGCTTCCATTAATGAAAAGCTCTCAATAATAAATCTAAAAATTATATGCTGCAATAATAAAATAAAAGATAAGATAATTGATAAAATAAAAGATCAACTTTTTTGTGTTCTGTACTCAATCAGTATGATGACAGTCTCTTTCTATCTTAATTTTAACTACTTAATACCATTCGCGTCATTGAAGTGTTTTCAATCATTGACATGAATACATGTTATATTAACATTTTAGAAACTGGGAAAGTACACACATACTGTTCAAATACACAATAGCTCTAAATACATCTGTCAATATGCACATTCTTTAAAAACCGAAAACAAACACACCGTTCTTAATTGCTTCTTAATTATTTAACTGACCCTGGAGCCGAAAATGCACGCTCATGCTTCTCAAAGTATAAAAATCGATTCGTGCTTGTGTGTTTTGTTGTTTCGTAACAGTACGACGCAAAAATTCTCTACTGGAACCAAAAAAAAAACATATGTGAAGTTATTCGAGAAGTGTAAAAAATATTACTGCGTTTAACCATAGACAATGGTGATAAAAACGCGTTTCAAAACACGCTCGGTGCCAATCGTTAAGGTAAGACACCAGATTGGCCTTTCACTTAATGCGCTTCGGGCGAACCAACCTGCTTCGGAGGCTGTGTCTTGGACAAGACGTGGACAGAGTAATGATATCCATTGAAATGATGATAAGCCAGCTCTCGAGATTCTCAAGATTCAATCATATGAAATATATAAAAGATATCGAGCGAAAGTCATTTAAAATGATGATAAGAGAAAATTTGTGTTTTTTAAGACAGATAAACGTAGCACTTAAATACTATACAGTACAATATATAAGCATAAGCAGGGCTTTTTAATAAAAAAAGTGAGCTTTTTACTTAAGAAATTATATAAAAAATTAACGCAGCTTTTCGTATGCCACAAAACCCATAAAAAATTATCATAATTTATTTTTATTTTAGACATGTCGAATCTAATGGTAAAAAAACAAATAAAAATATACAATAGAAGATTAAATCTAAAATAAAATTGTAAAACATCATATATTTGAATAAAAGTTTATAGTGATTGATTTTGAAGTTTTGTCCAATTCTCGTCTGACAAATCTTCTCGATTAATTTAATAGTGTTAATGTCTATGGCCGAATATCGTCTTTTGAGTAACCATATATCAACGTTTTTGAAGAATTAAAAAGTGTCGAAGGTGGTCCGACGAGTTTGATGAACAAAAGTGCCTAAATTATTTTAGTCTTCAACGAAGCTTTTATTGAGATAATAATTAGATTCATTTGCGAAAACCCACTAAATAAAAACTACATCCATTAAAAAATTGAAAAAAAATCTATTCCACCAATGAATATTTAAATCATTTAATTCAATGTAAATAGGAATTAAATAAAATGCCACTTGTGCATATTTTGCTCATATACACATTAAGACTTCCAGGTAAATATTCCAGCGTGTCCCTTTCCTGTACATTTTCCATTTTCTATCCAGTACAAAAACTTTGAAACATTAAAATACTGGAAATTCGACATGTTTTTATACAATCAATAAAAAAAAATTTAGTTAGATAATTAATTAAAATGGTAATAAACAGAGAGATATTTTTGACAAAATTTTTATTGTGTATTTTTGACAAAAATACTATAAATAATTGAAAAACGTTATATTTTTTCATAAAAATAAGTTCTATTGTAAATAAATTCATGATAACAGATGTAAATGTATGATACAGGATAACATTTTTTTGCGAACGCCGCTTTTATATATTCTTTATTCTGTGGCCCGGCCGGAAGGCTCCATTTTTAGGAATAATGCTCAATATGCATCTTAAAATAGCGTTACATGACAAGCCCTGCATAAAAATCTATATATATTATTTTTATATCTGTATTTACACAAAAATATTTTAAATACTATTTGGTCTTGAATAAATCTATATTTAATACATAATTATAGTATCTTTAACGAAGATGTATTACTATTTTGCAACACAACTAAAATATGTATTTAATTAATTAGGTGAATTATCTTAAAAATAATTTTAATTAAACAAAACAAAACAGTAAAAAACGAATTCTCTGCTATCTACATAATTAAGAAGTAACAGTAATAATTACCTAATTACGTTAATAATCAATAATGGGTATTTACATTCTTTCAATGCCAAATGTTACATTACATTCTTTCAATGCCAATATAGAACAACGTTTTTAATTTAAAAATGTTTGTCATGTAGTTTCTAAGATATCTCGAATATCTGGTTGAGCTCTTGAGCTCCAGTGGCAGCTAAGCTTGACCTAGTCAAAGTTGAAATCGATTGCTTTTCTTGGTCTTATAAGGGTTATTTCGGCGTAACTTTGCTTTGTGTGAGTGTACCTCTTATTTATTCCAAATTGGGAACAGAGTCATAGTTCCGGATAAATATCTCAAAAACATGAACGAAAATAGTTTACTTTCGTCACTGAAAAAATATAACAGAAGGATGCAAAATGTAATCATCATAGTGATTATTTGTGCAGCTTAAAATGTGTTACTTTGACTTAGTCTCAAGTGTTAATTTAAATATTTCCTATCTTCTATAATAAGTGCTACGATTAAATAACATTCAACTTGTAGTGTTTGTGCAACGATACCTGTGCCAGCAGCGTTCATCTCTGAACGCCCATAAGACCAGAGAACTGGTATTTTGACATTCTCGGGTCTTTACCGAAAAATGAGGTCTACCAGGCGCTGCTATTATTACAAAATTTATTTGGATATTATTTAAATTTATGTAGGAATCTAACTTAACGCCGGCCAGCCGGGGCAAAGAGTCATGGCAAGGTCATGAATATTTATTCAAGTTCAACGAAATGTACGAGGAAGTGTTTGGACAACTGAGGACAATGTCCTACATCTCGCGAGACATCTGCGGACGATGGCATCGACGAGCTTTTGAAGAATCGCAAACATCCATTATTTTTCGCATTGAGCAGTACCGCTATGATAGTATGTTATTTGACTTATGAGTAATGAATACACCTGTGTTTCAGCTATAATAACTTATGTACAATGAGCATCGAAGCTAACAATAACCATAAATATAATAACAAACTGAAGATATTAAAAAGTCGTTAAAAAGTTTTTGAAAATCGTGAATTAATCTACCACAATAAATTTCGTATGCTCTTGCAAATAAAGACATTGCTAAAAAACTGCTCAAATACGTAGAACTAGCTTATAAAGAATACGTGCATATGTTCTCTATTCAAACGTATCATTAGGTACGAATAAAATGCACGTTAAGTATAACCGTAGTGGGCGTGAATAAGTTAACAACTCGAGATGCATGAGATTTTAAATTATTTGCTTTTTGCACTCTAGACTGATATATCGAAGCAGTAGATTAATAATTATTTTTATAAATTCAACAACTTTGATCTGATTTACTAGTTATATTTATAAAGAACTCTCGTGCTAGTTAGTATAATTTTATTATGTATCATCTAAAAGTTTACTAAATAAAAATATTTTTTATTAGATATATTTTACACTACCAAAAGTGTTTTTCGAAAAATTAAAAAACATGCAGTACCTTTAAATAATGTATCATCGAATAATACAAATAAATATTTTGCGTCCTCGATAATGGATTTAGATACTGTTTCAGAACCTTAGGAAATAAGTTTACAAGATACCCCAATAAAAAGGCGTTTACGTGTGAAAATTAAATATTTACACTCTCTTTCAGAAAATCGGCTTAAAAAGCTTAGATGCCTTCAAGAAAAAAAAATATTGATCTTAAAAATCAATTGTTTAAATAATGAAATGTGAAACTTGCTATGATGTTTTATTTTGTAAAAACAATATATTTTCTTAATAGACTTGAAAAATAAGGAAGGTTTAATATACCAATTAAAATATGTCATCCGTATTTGTTTAAAAACTGAAATTTACATAAAACGTATGTTTAACTATAGTGACAAAATTAAATAAAAACCAAATTGTCAATATGGTATTAAAATCATCTATGGACATAGGTATTTTTCATGATTTACATGAAAAATATAACAAAAGTTCACTAAATAAAAACTATAGCCATTATAAAAAACATCACAGAAGCAATATATATATATTGCACAAAATCGTAAATTTTAAAAATGCTCATCTTAAAAATTGATATTTTAGACTTGTCAACTTATTCACGCTCACCACGGGTATAATGTACGACAAGAATTTGTTGAACCACATAGTTACGTATTCTTGCAAAAAAAAATATATTCATATTTGGTTGATAATTACGTCAGAAGGGCAAAAAAATGTTATCCTGTATCATAAATTTATATAAAAATTATATAAAACATGAAATTATATACAATTGAATTTATTTTTAAGAAAAAAAATTATAAAACGTATTTCAATTATTTACAGTATTTTTGACAAAAATTGGAAAAAAATACACAATATTTATACATTTTCCCTCTGTTTATTACTAAGTCAAAGTATTATTAGTCAAATTTGAAGTATTTCAATATTTCGAAATTGGGCTAATGTCAGTTAAAATAATGATTATTCACTTACTTAAACATTTAAAAGCTTTACAGGTCTTTAAGTGCAACTGAGCTTTATACTGGATAGAGAATGGAAAATGTCCATAAAAGGGACACGCTGGAATATTTACCTCGAGGTCTTAAAGTGCATATGAGCAAAATATGCACAAGTGGCATCAAATTTAATTCCTATTTACATTGAATTAAAGGATTTAAATATTTATTTGTGGAATAGATGGGATTGTTTTTTTTTTAATTTTAAAATTGAACTGAGAGAAGTGAAGTGCTAGTTCCGAGTATAAATATTGACTAAGTAATTTTAACAGTGTTATGGCTTGTATACAGTTTAACTCCTTCCTTTAAAAAGATTATTTTTGAGGTATAAGGCCAGAAAAAAATATGGTGTATTTCTATATACACATCACACGTGCGAGCTTGTCGAGCGCCAATGGAATAAAAACGAGCGGAAAACTTCCGCTCGGGTTGATCCAAGCAACGATTTTTCCGAGAATATCCAAAATAATTTAGAAAAAACTCCTTCGGGAAAGAATAAAATGTTATCGTCTCTTTTTAGTTCTTGATCTTCTAATTAATACTAATTTCTCATAATAAAATACATTACTTATGTAGCCGAGTAACGACAGATTTAAAATCGGTTCAGGTAGCGATGTTGTATTTTTCTTAAATATTTAATTTAGAAACGCTGTACCTGCTAAATATTTGGCACCAACCTTTGTTTTTTTGTTAATGTAAGCTTCAGTGGCTTAAGTGTACTTCTCCAGATTACTAATATATACCGTTAATTGCAAGATGAAAAACTCCAATTCTCAATAAATATGAGAAATACAAATCTATTAGCTTTGTGGGGGGTATCAACCACCTACACAATTAATTATAATTTAAAAGTCAATTTAAAGACCATTCGAACAAACGAAAAGAGAGATCAATTTGAATCAAATATGGTGGCACACACAGTATGTTTACACAACAATAGAGAAGAGATCTCGTGACCAAATAATTGAGTTATTAATTGAATATATTGAAGAGATCCTCTTATAGCACATTCATCCCGAAGCGTTAATTATCTATAAGTACCGCTGAAAAAAAATCTTTGTTTGGAAAGGACGCTACAATGCGCACTAAATACTATCGTTCTTTCACTTTTTGTTTACCGAACGCCAGGGTGGCTATCTGAACTGTTTATTTTAAGACGTGAATACATTTCATTGGTGTATCTTAGAAGCGATGCAATTGGCTCGAAAAAATCCTCGTCTGCGATTCGCCAGAGGTGTCACGAAACAGCATTATAAATGATGTGACACTTGGTCACAAGAAAGAGACGACATAGAAATGCCATGGAGTCACAGCAACAAATACGAGCCAAGAGACACGGATCATCCAGAAAGCATCACGATAAATCCCAGCTACTCAACAAACATTACAACCGGCAATAATATAACTCGAAACAATAAGAATGATAAACTTGATCTGATCTAAATTTCTCTATGTGTTTATAAAATAAACTGTTACCAACTTTTCTGGCGTCTATCTGGCTGCAAAGTCACATCCCTTCGACCTGACATCCTGAAAGTTTTATGACCCTTTTAACGAATCTTTATAAACTAATTTTGCCGTAACGATCACAAATAGTCCCGACAAATTAATAAATTTTGTTTAGCAAAAATAGAGTTGTATAAATAATGAAAACATATTTCTATTAAAATTTAGGGTTCAATTTAACAGTGAATTATTTTAAGTGATATGTGCATTTAAATAAATACTTTGTTTCATAAAATAATTGTTTGTGTATTTATTTAAAGTATTTTTTTTAAAAAGGATTCGTTGCAGAGATTCATAAGGTTTTCATTCCAATAGTAATGCACAAATAATTCGTTTTATGGAACAATTATTTGATTTATTGCTCATTTAAATTGTCCTCACAAATATAAATATGAAAAACAACTGGACCTTTCCTTCTTATTCAAATAATATTAAAAGCAACCTAAATGTTTAGAAATTTAATTCGTTACTTCTCTACAATAGATACATTAAATTTAACGCAATCTTAATATAATAAAATATATAAATATATTTAATAAATAATTTATGTACATTTCTTATTATCAATTTATCATAATTTAGTGTTTACTTTTGCATATAACTCACTTTTTTTCACAAATACCCGTCAACTGGCTTATTAACTGTACTGTACATTTGCTTTATTACTTTTATTTATTTTTTCTATTAATTCAATAAGCAGTTCTTAAACTATTTTATAATTTAAAAACGTTATACTAAAAAATCATATAATTAGGTATGCAAATAATGTAATTATGAATATATTTATTAAAACATTAGATAATTGGTTAATTATTAAAACTTGCTTTTAGATTGAAAAAAGACAAAAAAATAATTGTGCACAGTGTAGAATTGAGCAGTCTGTCTTCTAGCTCAGACATGACAAACCGTTGTTTGCAAGCATTTTGTCAATTTTCCGAGCTCATCCAAAAAAACAAAGTTTTCTATAAATATTCAGATTTGTTTAAAAAGATTAGAGGTCTGATCTTGAAACCCAAAAGAGTAAACACTTTATTTATTTGCTCCCAATTAATATTTGCGCCGAAATAATTCTCCTTGGATTGTTTTTTAAGCTTCCGCTTAATGCCCATGCAAAATATAATGTAAAGTATCATTTTTATATTTATATAACAAATCTGTGTCTAATATCTAATAAGTAGAACCTTGCATTAGTGCCGTGGGAACATGCAATGTTTCGAAAAACACACGACAAGGTCGAATTCCTCGATCAAGTAATTGGATACTTTGTTTTTATGATGTGATGAGCTCTCTCGTTTTGTGGAAATTGATTTTGTACATAGTGTTGTATATCTGTTGCGCAAGTCCAATAATCTCTTTGTGCTTTTTTTCTTAAAAAATAAAGACAATGCTAGTTACGTGATAAGAGTTTTAAACCGATGATAAAAATGAGATTTTATTTTCCAAGAGAAGCTATCCATAAGATAACAATACAATAATATAATATATTAAAAATGTTTAATAACACTATGCAACAATTTTGTACCATTTTTCCACACAGAGCAATTACCTTAATTTATATGTAAGATAAAAAGATAAAGATAAAACATTAGCCCCGTTTTTTCAGAAATAATCAAATCAATTTATTTTTTAGTAAAAAACAAACTTTTTATACTTTAAAATTGAATTGTTTTTATATATATAACATCAAAAATAAAAAATAATACTTAAACATAAAATTAATGTTTTTTTTATTTGTATGCGTTACATCAATTTTTACGGTAGCTTGTGCCACATAACTACAAGGATTAAAACAAAAAACGGGTTATAATTTTTTCCCAGTGAATTACAAAATTGAACACGGTCAGCTAATATTTTTTTGTCTGAGAAGATAACAGTTTAACTACATGACCCTACAAGTCCAACCCTTTGGGTGGGCACCCAGCTTAGCGGCTCCTCACCCCCCCTCCCGTAGTACTAAATATGTTATTGGAGATATTAGTTTTTCTCCCGAGCGCGCAGGGAGACGACATATGAAAGGTGAAACAAAGAACAAATAGATTCTGGACAAACTGACCAAAAGACAAAAGCAGCAACGTTTCGAAATATGTTCTTTATTAATTTTCAGAAAAAATAGGAAACCATTTTTAAGAAGATCATTACCTGAAATGAGAAATGAATTCTTTCAAGTATCCAGAAGGTGATTATACCATAAAACAGACTTGGAGCGATATTTCTTTATGATAATGTCAGACCTACACACTGTTGCAAAATCAAACGAATAAAGATTGGAAATTTTATATCATCCCCCATATTTTACTGACCGTTCCCCTACATATTATCACCTTTGCAAATATTTACACTTATATTTTTGAAACACGAAATTCAATAATCAGATATTTCGATAAATTCCTCTAAAAATAAAGATTTTTATAAATATATAATTTATTCATTGTTAAATTGTTGGCGAATATTTTGATTTTGATTATTATAATTGAAATTAAAAAAAACATAGCGTTATATACTTCACTAAAAAAAATCAGCGATTTAATATCAAAAAACCTAATAAATACAATGCAAAAATATTATTGTACATTGTAAATTTTAATTATAATAAATTATTTGGAGTATACGTTTACAACTTTCAATATCCATCAACAAAATACAAATAGGTACTTATTGACCCAGTTTAAATAACCCAATACTTCTTAAGATTACATATCCATAAAATCAGGTTTTGGACATGACCTGAAATCCAGGACAAGCCCAGATCCTTCGATGACAGCTTTGTAAGCTCCGAAAAGATACACAATATTTTTTTTATTATTTCTGTTCGATATTTTAACTATCTGACGTCACCGAGGCACCTTACCAGGTGTGGTCAACTTCGAACCAGGACACAAGGCCAGGTCGTGACTGGTTTGGCCATGGTTTCGGCCTCCCTGCAAGCACTGGCTGGTGTCAGTGGTCAGATTTCAACTTTTAATTAATCTGACCCGAGAAGACGGTTCGATTAACGGAAGGCGATAAGCGATTTTTCATGTTTTAAAAACTCGTTTTTAATATGAATTTATTTATATGTGTATATATTTTTTCAATCGAAAAATTATGATTGGTGTATATGGCACATGTCTCTGGCGGCGATCTTCATAAATAAAATAATAATCTTTTTAATGCTAAGCCAGATTTTGGATATAAATCGAAATAAAACTCAACCTAAAACGTGCATTTGAAACAGTATATTACTAATTGATAATATATAGAATGCTACAAATGTTATTTAAGTAAGAGAGCAATAGTTTATATATTTTTTATCACAATAAGTAGGATGCAGTTATAGACGAAATGAGCACCAATAAATTGTACGATCGAAGTAAAACCAATTAAGTTTTTCTGGACTCGACTCAATTTGGGGTTAGCTCCATTTAATTTGAGCTCAAACTGAATTGACATATATCATGTTGAAGTTCCTACAAAATGTATTTTTCCAAACAAAACATAAAATAAATCGAAATTTTGGAACGTCCAAGAATATGAAGAGCGAGTAAACAAACAATGGCTTTGCAGAATTTTGAAAACCATAAACGTTAATTAGCATAACAAAAAGTAATTAGCCACACTAAGCACAAATATTGATGCTATTCGCAGATTTTGTCGATATTCGATAAGCGACCACAATGATTTCATTAATCGAGGACCACACGGAAGACGAACTTTTGTTTATTAAAGCTATTTTTACATTATCTGTGCTAATCTATTTATGATAAGTCCCGTTTTAGCTATAATTGCTTTTGGTTTGGTTCCTTTTAAGATTTGGTCGGCTATTACGGGCTTATTTTTATTTTTACGGTATTTGTACAAACTATTTGCAATACAACGATTATGGATGGTCCCGATATATTTAAGTGTGTATATATAATTATCATTATAATAATTAAAATTTAAAATATACAGTTTAAAAATGATAGAAGGCAGTGTTAAATACTTAAATTAATATATCAAATAAAGAAACTAAAATAACTGCAAAATATTTTTTGCCACAAAAAAAAATACATACTGATTTTAGCCGTATCAAATATTTTTTTTCTTAATCGGTTTTTTTTATCATTTTCTTTGACATTGTATTTGCAAACTGCTTTTAAATAAAATAAAATATGAAATGTTCTCTTTTTCATATATCATAGATTTTTTATTTTGGTACGATTCTATGAAAAAGTAATTAATTATTATTACTATGTTATAGCTTGACAGGCGTAAGCTCAATGCGTTACAACGGGGTAAATCTGTACCAATCAGGTAAGTCAATCAGACATAATGAATATCTACAAATAAGTATTAACCAACAGACTGAAAGTCTGGGAATCGGTGACATCTATATTATTATTTACAAATTATTATGTTTGTAAATAAATTTTATTTGTATTTATTTTTAAATTAGATAATCAGTTCCTATGCTATCTAAAAAACATTGAATTGGAAATCTCAATGTTGAAAAACCAGAAAAAAAATTATATTAAGGTGTTAATATTTCTAAGCAATTGCTGATAAAACAGGGAATATAAATCCCTGACAATGTTTTACACAGAATTAAACCATCTTAGTACGGACAAAAATAAAGATATAAAAATTGTTAAATTTATTTTATTACTGGTTATATTTTATTATCATCACAATAACATAATATTAAAATACAAAATATGCAAACTACATTATCTAGATAATAATTCCATTCCATTAACAAGATTAAACGTTCAAAAGAACTAATCTAGCAAAGAATTTTCGTCGAAACATCTCGAGATTAGAAAAAAATGTATATTTATCGTATAATTATGGATATAGGACCGTTATGTCATAATGTCTAAAATGCCTAAAAATTGAGAATTCGATTAGCATTAAAATGAATATTATGAGTCATCGATGTTAATTATACATCGCATTAAGATAAATCTAAAACATGTTCGTTTGATACAACAAGTTTATATTATTTATCAAGGAACCACTTGTCCTTATTATAAATATCAATTCAATTGTACTGTCAGTCATTGGGTGACACAATGATTAAGCAATTTCAAACGACTGATCAGTTCTGCGATCTTAACTCAAGTTCATTTTTTTAATAGGAAGCTATTAAAAAAATGTTTAATAGAACTTGAACTGCATAATATGACATTATATCAAGTACAGTTTATCAAATAATGTAAATTAATTGTCAACTATTTTATTTCCGGTAATATAATATATGCAAAAAAATACCTTTAGTACCGTAAAGTTTTTAAATAACTCACGTAGGCGTTTTTCTCCAAAAGCGTACGTGTTTAATCAAAACTTGTTATGTAAATTCTTAGACCGAAAATGATAGACCATAATATTATCGCTCATATAAAAAACATATATAAAATTTGAAAGACTGTTATTATCATTTTAATTACAAAATTGCCATTCGAAACTTATGTTTTATTATTTATGAAAAAATGTACAGTAAAAACTTTGTATAAATCAACACAACACATGATTATTTAACTCGATATATTCCTAATATTTTTAATAGATTATTTTTATTTTAAAGCAACTTTAGATCATTGAATTCATGGTTCGTATTTTTAAAAGTTTATATAATAAATTACATATTTTAAATAACTATTTTGCAATAAATAATAATATTTTTAAAATTGTTAAGCATTTAAGTCTGCTGAATTGTATTCTTAGAGCTTTTATGGTATATGATTTACAATTAATGTGTTGAATGTAACTATTTTTTTTTAATATAATTAATTAAAGAATCATCCATATTCGTATGTAACGAACGAAGTTAATCGCAAGTGAATTAAATAATAATTTTACTAATGGTTTTAAACTTTGCTATTTTTTCCACGAATTATATTTTAATATATTTATAAATGTGTGTATGTAAAAATACTAAAATCGTTTTATAAAAAAATACATTAAATGATTATTAAATACTATACTCTATTTGCGTTAACACAGTAAGTTCGAGAGCTATTCGTTTCATTGAAAGTTTGGGTATAAAGCACGCGATGCGAATGTACGTTCGATATACTTATCATACATAAATAAACTAATTCTAAAAACTAAAACAACCAGAGCAAAACTATACCCTCTTCTTTGCCGAAAAATGAATTAAATATGAAAAACAAATTACTTTTCTTTAGATCTGCAATTTCTTACGTACAGGGATAAATATATAATACTCATAAGTACCCAATAAAACTTCAGTCACAATAAAATATTTAGTTAAACATCACATAAAAATCTCCATGGCTTGTCCTCAGCTCGATGTTACACCGTGATTCAAAAATAGATACCCTAATTGAACACTTCGATAAATTAAACGTAAAACAACGCAAGAGAATTAAAACTCATAAATACGCATTAATAAAAAAATTATACAAGGTATAATTAAAGAGATACTAGTTAATATATATGGGGGGAAAAAATATATACATATAAAAATATATATATTGTTCAAGTTTTTACCGGATTTATTCAAAACGTTACTTAGCTTTTTCAGATGTGATGGTTTTCGTATCACGCCTTTTCTTACTCGCACCTAGTTTGTCGAAGTTTCGACAACCGATGTTGGGGTCATCATCTTGCGCGTAATTTTGACCTTTTCTCAGCCGCCGCAAAACCCTTGAGCTGCGTAATCCTTGACTCGATCTTGTGTTTATTATTTTTCCGTTTGTTTGTTACTAAGGGAGCAATAAGCGCATTTATTTTTCAATTGTTTTGTTTAAATTAATTTATAATCATATGAATTTTATTTATTCAAATTTAATTTAGTTTAATTTAAAACCGGTAACAAAGTATGCGAAATTTTTTTTACGTCGTCTCTTTTATTTAGTGCTATTTTTCTTTTAATTTCAATTTCAATTGCTACTCAATATTGTTTTACAATTGGGTTTTAATTTTGCCTAAAGTTTTTAATGATGATTTTTATTAAAAGTTCTGCTCGTTGCTCTATGAAATAAACAATAAAATTTGTTAAAAATGTAAGAAATTAAATTCAAAAACAGAAAGCGAAAATATGTTTAATAATATAAAATGACAAAAAATAAGGCTTATTCCGCATGAGGTATCCAGTAACAAACAAAATTTCCTTCAAGAAATTTTACGATTCACTGTCGTGACTTTCATCTGTCAAGAGTCGAGATTCATTAGACCGGACATGTATTACTTTTACCGCTACATCATGTTCGCCAACATTTATCACTTTCGCTAAGCTTCTGTGCACGAGCTTTTTATTTAGAAAATTTCGCTTTCGTCAAAGCCATATGTGATCTTGATTGAAGAAAAATTCCATAGTTATCAATAGCGTAAACAGTACACTTTCTATAAATACACGTAATTTATTTTTCTTCCTTGTAATTTAAAGATGCCTTGAGCTAAAAAATACAATATATAAAACAGCGTTAAGTGACCACACATTCGCTAAATACCAGTCAACTTGGGGACACTTCCGGTTAAGAAAAATTATCAATAATCATCGCTTAAATCTTGATAGTTAACCAAATTGCGTTCCAAGCGCTGAGAGCGATCTCGAGCAATGACGCTATAGCCGCAACAGTCAGAATAACGGATGCAATCGCGATTTTCTGGGTGAACGTTCTATAACCCGCAACATTGACAATTTATTGACACCAACACCTCAGCGATTTTAAAAGTTCTTCATTAATGTTGAGACGTTGAGAATTCAATGAATTGTATAGCAACCCTCTTAGCAAAAGGACACTAGGATACTAATATGATCCATTGTTACATTATTCATTGACCCTATAAACGATCCGTACTTCCTCTTATAGAAATATCTTAGAAACAGAAAGTACTTCGTTTCGTTGTGATTCTACATGGACAATAGATCCATAATCAAGGAAGTTAATTGATGTAAGGGAGCGATTCAGTTGCTACCCTGAAGCAATAAATCTGTAGTGATTAACTGTGCCTAATTGCCAAACCATCACCACACATACGCTAAACTACAAACTAGCGTATTGCCAATAAATTTGTAAAGTGACTCACGCTCCGCATAACAAAGCCGAGCATCTTCGACCATCGCAAACTTGGTGATGTGCATAATCTACATCTCTACTTGAACGTCCTCGACTGAAATAGTTTTGCTTAAAACGCTACTGCCTAATCTATAAGGTGATTCCGCCGGGCAAGGAGATCTATAAAATGTAAAAACGAATGCTGTATCAGTCAGTATGAACTACATCAAACTGAATTTTAAAAGCAAAGGTCTTCATCATCACCTTCGAGAGGCACAAGAAGCTTGTGAAAGTGTTGCACTAAAGGTCCACTAAAGCCTGCAGACAGGACTTACTGATATATGTGTGAAAAATTATATCAAACAACTCAACAGATACCAAAAGAAAGGCGACTAGTCTAAAGTTTTTGTTAAACAATCTATTATCAAAGTGACTATTCTTGATTTTTTTTATTCAATAATTTCAATATCTTGCAAATCAATCTTTTTCCCATATTGATTCTGATGTAATCCCATATATAGCCATATGTATTCATAGCACAATACATGCAGTGCCAGATGTGATTTTACTGCATTCAGTAGCATATTTAGCCTTATAAATATACATCATTTATGTTTTGATTCGATTGTAAAATTAATCAAAATAATATCAAATAAGCCTGACAACATTCAATTTTTCAAGATATATATAATGAACACTTATAATTAACATTATAAATGCAAAATTTCTGTCTGAACATATTGCTTGTTATACTCATCACTTTATGTATCATTTGAAAGTTATGAATCAACCGTAATTTAACTGAACGTCCTCGGCGTAGGCTATATATTGTGCACAAGCTCAACTTCGTGTAGCTGTAGACTAAGGCCAATGCTAGTTTATAGTATTAATGATTTCCATAGTTTTACAGTGTGTAATATATTTAAAGCAGTGTACATCATTTCAATAATATTGTATTAGATACATATAAAGCAATCTCAGTAAAACTATATGTAATTAATATAATTTATATAAATATATAATCAAAGAACTACCAATAAGTAACCTTTCCAATAGCTGATATAATTGTAGATGAAAGCTAAAAAATTATAAATTATATTTATATTTATTTATTCCTTTTTACATTAAATTTAATACAAAATAATATCAATTATTACATATTAGATCATGTTCTTTAAACCATCTCATTTTCCTCTGTACGTTGTATAACTGAAAGAGCTCACGAGTAATGGAATATGATACTTCTCCTCAGACGATTGACAATCAAAAGCGACCTACAACATAAGCCGTCATAAATATGTAATTATAGTATTGAATCAAATTTTTAAGTTTTACCTCAGCCGTTGGGAAGAAACAGTAGCTCTTCTTAGACTTGTAATAAGCACCTAAATCGAATATAAATTTGTACACCCCGCTAGTGAACTTATCGCTTGTTATAAATGAAGCAGCTCGTCCGTCCTCTCCTGTGACTCCTTCATTTATAAATTCCCAAGAATCATTGCCCGAAGACTTAAACAGAGTGACTTTCACACCAACAGCTGCACCACCGTGCACCGTATCCAGGACGTGGGTAGAGATTTTATTCTCGGCCATAGTGAACGATGACCTCAATCTATAATTTGCTCTAATAAATATTTATTACATTACTTTTTTATAACATTTAACATTATCTTTTTATGTATATACAAAATATATCTTTATTAATAGTTATATTAAGATAAACACTCATCTGAATGCAGACAAGATAACATATTTAACCTTTACAAGATTTATAGCTCCTACATACCATTTTTTTATTATAGTTTATTAATAATTCAGTGCAGTACTAACTAGTAAATTGTGTTGCACTTTTACTATACTATTAAATTTGATATTAGTCAATTAATTACATAATTTATTAGTTCATTATACCTTCATATCTGCTTTATGCATATAGATCCAATTATATAATAATTCAGTACTTTATCTTCTACACAAAAAAATTAAGTAAACAAGTTTTTTATAATACAATCTGACAAGTAAATTTGGTTACAATTTTATATATATTACTATTAACGAATCACTTCAATTAGTTAATTATAAATATAGAATGATTAAATCTATAATAAAAAACGTGTAAACCCATACATACGTCTGTTAGATTGAAGAATAAGAAGATGATTAAAAACTTGTTATCTTTGAAATTATATTAACCTTACTAGTGATGTTCGACTTTGTAACAATCTTACATTATTGTTACTAATATATATCTACTACTAGGATGTCTTGGATTATTCAGAACTAATCAAAAATAATACTATGAAGGTTATTAAAAGATAATTTAGACAAATTATATGTATTTTTATTGTAATACTATTTTATAGCAGAAAACTAAATTTGAGGCTAAATAAATTAATGAAGAAAGTAAAATCGGACTAGAATTGTAGACTAATAAATAGTATCAAACAGAAAATATTTCAATTAGAAAAGATTTCTCACTGCTGGGCCAATTAGAATAAGATGTTTTAATAAAATAAATTAGAGTTTTTAATAAAAATAAAATATAAGTTGAAGGGTATAACAAAAATATTGTTTATGCTCTGTTATAACTAAATGATTAAATGATGACAGGCCTCACCCTATCTCTAATGCTTCCAGTCTCTTCCAATTTTTTCACTACGTTGCGAATTGTTCGCTCAGTAGGACGATAAAATTTATTATAATCTTCCCGTAAATGTTGATACACAGCTCGTACAAAATTGTAATTTCTGTAGAACAATTTTAACGCGTTGAGCAATGGTTAAGCGATCCATTTCATAAATATGTTGTTGCAAATATGTTGATGCAAACTAATGTTTAACATTTTCAACACGCGCGATTATTGATAGCTTTCTCAAATTGGATCATCCTGTACTTACCTATTTTTTCAAATATTCCATTTTAGCGGATGGATAGTGACGGGTAGCAATTACACACAGTCGTATTTTTTTAATGATATATGATTTACAGTTTAGTAACATTTTAAAACCATGTGAGTAATCGGCGAACGATGCGCCGCCAGTCGTCATACCAAAGAATATCCTGCCCCCTCCACGTCAGTGTTACCAAAGTGCCGCTTAGTTTTGGCCATAAAAAATAAATAAATAGGCTCTAACACCGCTGATATTTTTTGCGCTTAAAATTGCAATATTATATCATAGAAGGAACTATGCTTTACATTGACCGAGAAACGACTATCGTGTGTGTACAAACTTGCAACTCTCTTCACCGTTAAAATATAGACCGATTCTAGTCGTTTCAAACACGATGTAAGGACATTAACCAATGCCTCTTAACCATAGGCAGGAACAGGGTGTTGCCATCATGCGCAGAAAGCACTACAGTATAGCTTAGAAAATATGAATAAGGGTAACTTTTTAAAGTACCAAATGAAAAAATTAATCTTGATGTTGAATCAGTAAACGTCAAATATTACGTAGACATCTTAGGTATGCAATAATCTTTTGAACCACTCCCATCTACATATATATGAGTAGAATTGTAGATTTACAATGTCCATTCTAATACCTGCTAAACGGAAAGGTCGTTTAAGCGACGCAAAAGTATGCGTCCTTCAGTCGTTTGAGGAATGCAGATCTTAAAAACATTGAGTTTTTGCTGATGATAATAAATCTTAGATCAATTTGCTCCAATTATGACCGCATAAGTGCATAGTTTATTGAATTATTTTATTATATTTTTATTTAAATGATAAATATAGATTATACATAATATTCTACTAATCAAATATGTGTATAGATAAATAATCAATAACTAAGTAAGAATACAGAAAGCTTTAAAGCGTATAAATCAGATAATGTATTGTTATTTACTTATTATTCGATTTAAGGAAAGTGGACATGAATCTAATCCTGAAATATTTTTATTTCTCAATCTATTGAACAAAAAATGTACAAAAGGACATTATTTTTTTCGTGTTCAAAACAATTTTTCTAATGCTGATAAATGAACGACAGAGTATGTGTTAAATTACAGTGGCTATCTTCAGCTACCCGGCTTATATCTATCTAAATAAAAACAGAGATAAGATTATACATGTATATATTTATTTTTTATTTTACAATCAATACACTAAAAAAATATACTTCTAATAAACTTAATATAACGTATAGAATTACATATGTATTTTGTATAAATAAAAATATTAATTTTCTATGCATCAGTTTAGGAACGACTCGTATGTTTTTGTATGGATCGTAAACTTTGGTTTTGTAGCCACATTAAAATGTATATTACAATTCATTTTCACACTCGTCATTGTTACTAATAAAAGTTTAATTTTTTTAAACTCATTATGAAATATTTGCAATAAATTAATAACACAAGAAAATATAGAAAATTAAATATATGCATTTTGGATATATGTTCCGAAAATATATAATCAAATTGATAAATGGAAAAATATATACGACTAGTTTCAATTCAGACAATTTTAAATTTGATTGCAATAATAAAGTTTGTTGTCAAATATATACATAAAAAATCAATATAAATTTATAAATAAATTAGATATCATTAAATAACATAAGTTTGTTCGGAGATGATTTATAATATCAAAATAGTTTCTATTAAATTTAAAACATTGGAATGTTGTTTTAATTTAGATTATCAGATTGTGCTGAAAAAATAGATGAAAATAGATTAAGCCTCCAGAAAAAAAAATCATCGCCAAAAAATATTTACATATTACATTTCATATAATTAAATCACATTTATATATCAATTGTTATTCACAACATAAAAAATGCAAATCTTTGCTGAAATAATCACAATGCATTTATAGTATAATATATATTTCATCAGCGTTTGCAACGCGAAAAATACGAATTTTATATCAAAAATCATTCTGTCATGGTGCCGTATTTGTTATTGTCGTTGTGGGCACAATTTACGTATGGAGTCGTAGTCTCCCTAGCACCTCCCCACGTGATAGCATTATTGAAGCTGTCCTTTAATCGTTCTAGGAACGTTTTATACTCTAAATCGGTGTACTGCTTTCCGAAATCAAAATCGGCTACTTCTATCGTATACCTGAAAAACAATAATAAAATTAATATAAGAAATATTTAAAAGTAGATATACAAAGTCCTGAAAATATTTATAATTTTACAACGCATTACGTGAGCTTAAAATCTATAGCATTCAATACCGGAATACTAGTACTGACTTTTTAAATGCTCTGGTTATTTTAAGAATATATTACTACCCACTCACAGTAACATCTCTGATCTTAATGACTCGTGCCTTGTGAGTGGTCAATTTACCATAAGCACATAGTCTATGAGTCACGCGCATAATAAAATACTAGCGATAAATTATTAATTTATCAAGAAAATTTGCTTTTTGCATAATATGAAATATTGCCATTTTATCTATTATGGATATTTTTTGTAAGTAACATTAGCATAAAAATGAAAAGATTGTATTCTACAAACCTCGATTTACTCTGTATATAATAAGCAACACCAAATACAACTAGAATAGCAGCCACCATACAAAACGAAACTGGCACTACGATGACTGACAATTGAGCTTGCTTCGTAACTATAAAATAAATGAGATTATATTAACAATCATAAATACCAATAAAACAAATTTAAAAACTACCTTTATAAATATGTATTGTGAGTGGTGAAACCATCTTTCCTAACTTATTAGAAATAATAACGACGACTGTCTGTATATCCATGCTAGGAAAATAGTGCTGTATTGGAAATTCGCACGAACTAGTCGTTGTGACATCATCGCACGTTTCATTTCCAGTGACGTTATACTGTCCTGTCTTATAATCTATACAATATGTAAACGGAGGCGTTCCTTTACATTTGACCTGCATTTGCAGCATTTCTCCATGCTGCAGCCAATTGGTGCCGCTGACACTCAAATTCGTCAACGGAACTGAAAGTAATAAAAAATATATTATTGCAATAAGCCATCGTACATTATTGGATATATATTTATATATAACACATTTACCTTGAACAATGACTTGTCTGTGAAAATAACCGTAAGTTTTATTCAAGTCGACTGGGATGACCGACTGATTTACGCAGACGTAAGGCATTTGTGGAGATCCAGAAAAAGGTATTATTTGTTCTTCTCCTATCTTTTTAACAATCGTTAAGAAAGTTGTAGATAAATCATTATTTAAATCACTTTCTTGTACAACTGGAGTATTAATTGATCTCGATTTTCGAACTGTATTAACTTTCGGATCAACTGTTGATGGTGGTAAAATTGTGGACGGATCGGAAGCCTTTTTCGGTGTAGTCGTGGATGGTTTGTCGGTGGTAGTAGTAGTAGTGGTTGTTGGGGTAGTCGGTTTTGAGGTAGTTGGTTTTGGAGTAGTTGTAGTAGTGGTAGTTGTTGTCGTTGTGGTGGTTGTAGTAGTTGTGGTAGTTGTCGTTGTAGTTGATGTGGTAGGAAGCGGAATCGGATCATAGGACACAACTACCCACGCTTCAATTTGATGAATCGAATTTTCCTCTTTGAAAGCGTTAGAAAACGAGTAGTTGGTTGAAAATCCATGATAGATGCAATCGACAAACCAATACGTATATACGGAGGTAGCGTTTTCAATTAAATACTGATAATCAGGATGCGAGAGTGAGATAGTATAATCGATCGGAGTATCGAGAGCCACGTATTGCGTGGTCATCACGGTTGCGTTTTGCCTTAAAGTTAAATCGCCGTTTAACAAATCTAAAAACATTATGTTGTATTGAATTTTAAATAAATAAATAGATTCGTAGATAATTAATATGGTACAAACTAGTTAAGTTGAAAAATTCTCTTCCTGAAGTCTCGGGAAACCAAAAGGCTATTGTCCATTTAGACAATTCTACCTGAACTTCGTACTGCCCAGGCTTGTAAATCGAATTGGGATAACTCAACGTCCAAAAGGCAGTTGTTGTATTTGTATACACCTGTTAAACAATAATAACTCTTTAACTCCTTACAAAAGTTTCTTACCCAATTATCCAATTATTGCTAAATATTGTTTGTAAGCACATCTAACATACAAAAGGTAAACAAATATCTGTTTTTGTGCGCAAAACAAATTAAAGTCATGATTTTACCAGGGATTCGAACCAGAACTGAACCGAAAACCAGAAAAAAACGTTATTTTTGTCAGAACGAAAACCAGATCTGAACCAAAAAAAATATAGATATTAGCAATTTAATATACAGTAAACCCCCTATAGCGAAGTTTCCTATAGCGTATGCGTCAATCCATCCTATAACGTTCGCTAGATGTATTTTGTGATAGGCAAAACCCCGCCGCGCTATAACATTCCAGGAATATTCATCACAATACAGTAAAAAAAATTTTTTTTAGCTATGGAAAAAATTATGATCAAGCAAATCAATGTATACGTTTTTTAATACAATTATGTATACACTTCAGGGGGTTTCAACCATTCTATTTTTTTTATAAAATTATTTAGTTATGTAATACACATGTATATATTACAAATCTAAAAAATATTAATGAATCATAAAATATATTTAGATATATGATTGATATAAGACACTATATCCAACATTCAAATTTTAGTTCATTTAAAATAAAACGTAATCTTTCTAAGCTTTGCAATTTTTTATTTCAAAATTTAAATGCAAAACTTATGTAAATATCATAATTTATTCAATACGATTGTTCCACAGAGCAATTTACTGAATTAAAAAAACAATTAGAAAAATGTCAAGCACCATATTATAAAATTCGAGAAGAAATGCAGAGAAAGACAATAAAGAAAATTAACATGTTATTAATGAAAGTTATGATGAAATTAAGGTATTAAAAAGGTCTCGATGGAACGTGATATTAGATAACACTGACAATAAATTAATTCATAATTACACAATTTAAGATGTTTAACTTTTTTCATTTGTACCATTATTGTTCGTTTTTAATATGATTAATAGGGTTTTATTAAAATCCTAAAATAAAACATACTGCAGAAAAAGTTTGATAATTTATATTTACTTTTTACTATTTATCCATTGTAGGCTTACGCATTTTAAAAAAATAACTCAAAAAACTTTTTCTCCCTGGCACTTGCAAAATCAAGGACATTCTTCGAGTGCGTGTCGCAATAAGAACAGGGCAAGTGCTCTTGTTTACAAACTAAAGATAAGTGCATTTAATACATAAAA
Organism: Plectrocnemia conspersa; assembly: GCF_051122295.1. Taxonomy (NCBI): domain Eukaryota; kingdom Metazoa; phylum Arthropoda; class Insecta; order Trichoptera; family Polycentropodidae; genus Plectrocnemia; species Plectrocnemia conspersa. The sequence continues at coordinate 4,972,592 of NW_028277177.1, read as the reverse complement.
ATGGAAAAAAAGTTTTGATTTGCTGATTTCGTTAAATTCACAAAATACAGTTGAAAGAACCCAGCCTTAAATTTTGTATGGGTGCCTAGTCCCCTATAACATAGTATTCCTATAACGAAGTCCCAATCTCTACGCTATAGGGGGGTCGACTGTATATATTAAATTACTAGTACCAGAAGACTTTCAATACCACTACTCAAATATGCACAGCATTCGAAAAAAAATGATTTCTCTAAAAATTGAAAAGCTCGAATAAATAGATCGAATCAGTGTTCAGTTGATAATTTAAGAAATTTTTTAAGTAAACAATTGACAATAGAGACAAATAGATTCCCTATTTCTACAGATGTGGACATTGAATTAATATTAAATAATTTTAACCTTGTACAAAGAATAGACAGAAATAAACATATTTTAGAATTTTGAGTAAAATAAAAATACATATCCTCATTTATATAAAATTTAAATGGTAGTTTAATGAGTAATTAAATACTTGTACTTAGTCATTATAATAACGGTAAAAAAATAAGTCATTTAAAATCAATAATACTCGACTTATTTACGTTTAAAGCTTTGTAAAACTATTTGTCTATGCCAGGGTTTCCCAAACTTTTTCAGGGACGGAACACTTGGCAAATCTGAAAATTTTGGCGGAACACTTAACTTATTTTTTAGGCTAAATAATTCATAATAAAATAAAACATGTTATTAAAGAAATGTTATTAAATTTATTAAATAAACATAAAAATACAAATAAATAAAACTCCTAATGACTGATGATTTTGGGTTCTTAAATAACAATTTTTTTTATATCAGGCACAATTTTGGTTAGTTGTATTTTCATATCTGCCGTGGCGTGGAGTCTATTTCTATATTTTGTTTTTGTTGCAATATACTTAAAAAATCCCACTTCGCATAAATACGTCGTGGAAAACGGAAGTAAACAAACCAGAGCTTGTTTTGACACATTGGGGAACTCTTCAGCCAGACTCGCCCAGAAATCATTTAATGGCTGATATTTTTGTTTCAAATCAGAGTCATTAACTAAATTCTCATAATCCCTTAAGCCCACTGGTTTTACTGTCACGGAAAATGGATTCCGAACCCAGGAATCGTCCTTACTAGTTTTCGGAAAATATTCCGAAAGAGTTATTTTCAAGTAATATAGGTGTACTAAAAATACTTGTGAAACTTTTTTATCTACTTGAAAATTAAATTAATTTAAACATTCATATCCAAGACAGGAAAACAATCAAAATTATTAGAGTCAACCGATAAAATCTGAAATTGTAATTTTTTATCAAAAGATTCAATTTTATCTCTCATATTAAAAATTGTAATACTTTTTTCTTGTAATAAGTTAACATCATTTCACTTTGTAAAAATATCCGCCAGATATGCAGATGTATCAACCAGGAAGGATTTGTTAAAAAAATTATAAAATGATGTTGCAAATTATTTTGTGCTTTCAAGAAGACTAATAATTCATTTCGAAGTTCATAAAGTCTTAATAGTACTTTTCCTCTAGATAGCCATCTCACTTCAGTATGTAATAAAAGTGCTTCATGTTCACTGCCCATTTCATTGCACAAAATTTTAAATAATCTGGATTGAAGTGGTCTAGATTTTACATAGTTTATCATTTTCACGGCTACTTCATAACATTTTTTAAATTTGTGGAAATTTTTTTAGTCAACAGTGCATGCCTATGCAAAATACAGTGACTGCTAGTAGCATATGTAGTCACATAAATAAAATTCGTATAACAAGCACTAATATCGTGTGATTAATTAACAAAAAAAAAATTGTTTAAATACGAGCAAGTTTTAAAGTTAAAAAAACAGCACCGACTTATAAAACTTTTCCCTCCAGATTTTATACACATCAATGTTGAATATTTAACACATATTTTCAAGCTTTTCTATCAGATTTATGAACAATTTTTATGTATTAGCAAGACTAACAATTTTTTTAATCTACTCTAAATTTTTGTGAAATATCTATTTAGGCTCCGCGGAACACCTATTTTGGATCCGCGGAACACCAGTGTTCCGCGAAACATAGTTTGGGAAACCATGGTCTATGCTATAAATAAATAAGATTATACCTCGTGATAATGTTTGGGCATTGCATTGTCTGTCCAAATGAATCGAAAATCGCCAGTAGGTGGATCTTCGCCCACCGTCACCAACTGAGCCTTGAACGTTATATTAGCTCCCAATACAACAGGTCCATCATCATAAATTTGAATATATTGTAAAGAATAACCTGAAACATAGGTAAAAATTGACCAATGGAATTAAAGTATAAATATTTTTATTATTTTCTATTAATAAAATAAAACATGATAAATAAAATATACATAGTTTGATTATCCAGAAGCTAGACATTTTTTTAAATAGCTTAATTTGTTCGAAAGACTCATTTTTATTTTCATAATTAAAAACATTTGTTCACATGTATATATGTACTTGCAAACATTGTTTATACATATGACAAGCAAATTGTGTAATGGTTAAAAAACAATTAGCTGATAAATCTGAGTGAAATTTGATCAAATCAACATTTATGATTTAGACAAAAAAAAGAGTATATTTTTTTTTAATATTAAATAGAATTAGCTTGTGAACATAAAATCAGGTACAATATTTTTTTTAAATATGACTATTAATCGCCTTGTAAAATCAAAATATTTATATAAGTATATAGGTATGAGAGCCAGATACAACCTAACGCAGGTCACATTTAGCCCATGGGCTATTAGATATCACGTGTATATTTGCATTTGCACTACTCACATAAGATATAAAATAAGAAAAAGTAAGTCGAACTACACCGCGGTTTATGTTTTAGTTACAAGTTATTAGATCTTTACTGCAATGGAACAAATATGACAATGACATTTGTCAATCAGAGGCACTCACCCAATCGAATCGCGGACGCAAAGCAAAGAAACGATAATAATCCGGCCAGCGAAGCCATGATGGGTTTAGATCATGCTAAGATACTGCAAAATAAACGTGAACGACTTTACGACTGTCACCGATCCAACCTGCGTCTTACAAACGTCACAGCGAGGACATAATAGATGTCATAACATCTAAAAATCTGACCATTGATTTTAAATATAATATTTTTTAAATAATAAATTGAACCGTTTAAAAGCAAAATTAATTAATATTTTATTTTTTTATTTTATTATAAAAAAAACTATTATTTTTTAAGTACATTTAAATTCATAGTAGAATATATTCTTAAATAAATAAATATCATAATCTATGTAAATTGCTTTTTTATACCTGTGTAAACAACAACAATATTCTTGAAGTTCTAAATTAAAATAATTTAAGTGCCGCGTAGTATTTGTAATAAAGGTAAAATCATCAATATAGTTTTAAAATAACAAATATAGATATCTAGCAATAAATTTAATTAGCAGAGTATGAAGTAAATTAAAAAGTATTAATTGAATAAGATAATATGACATACATTTCTTATCAAATCATTCGCTGCTATACAAAAAGATGATCAAACATTAGTTTCCGAACTTTTTTTAAAAAAAAATCTGGCTATATCTCGATTATAACTTCATGGATGTTGGATTTTAAGTGCTCGGAAGTTTTGAGTTTGTTTTAAATTATACGACCTGAAAACTTTTCACACAAAAAAATCCGACGTTGCACACGACGTGTATGTTACCTTGCGCCGTTGCTGAAATCACACTTCATCAATATCTTCGCATAGATCAAGAGACGTCGTGCCAAAAATAATAACGCTTACCATTGATTGTTATTGTCCAACCTTCATCGTTTTCAAAAATGTAATGCCCAATAGCGCCGCCTGAGTAAAATGTGCACCAAACAGTCTCTTGTTGGGCATGTAATGCTTTTTCGTGAATCACATAAGAGTGTTCTTTGCCGCATATACGGCAATTTTGCTTATTAACATACCCAGAAACGCATAAATGTTCCTCGTAAGAGAAAAAGATATTCTTTAAAAAAAACGCCAACGAATCGACAATTCCGGGTCTTCGGCCACAATTTTACTTATAGTAGCAATATTCTCTGCTGTACAAGCGCCACGATGTTGCACAGGTCTTAACCTATCTTCAACGCTTCCAAAGTTTCAGCCAAATTTTACGGCCCTGCTACCAATATAAGAAACTTAAATTGGATCACTTTGCATTAAGGTTTTTAATTGTAAAAAATTAAAAGTCAATATTTAAATAATCAGTCAGACGCAAAAACTAATAAAAAAGTTGTAAAATTTTTTATAAATATCGGACATGGCCGAGCGAACGAACAAAGGGGCGGCATGTTGCACGCTGACAACACCGTCCGCGGCGATGACAGATGGCGACGCTGTTCGACAGCCCGTGGCTGGGCAGCCGGCTGCAACGAGCCGCGGGCTCCGCGGGCCGTTGCGACTGCGTCTCGTACTCCTACCTAGGCCTGTCGCTGATGCTGTTCGCGTTCGGCACCACCGTCACCGTGCTGGCACTAGGCGACGCCGACGGCCGTCTTTTCAGCAAGCTCGGTCACATGTGGCTCGTGGGGCCCGTATTCATTTGCTCGGGCATGATGATAGCGGTCAAGAGCATGCTCTACCTGCGCCGCCGTAGCGTCATACAAATGCTGCTACACCAGCGAGCCGTCTTTCAGGTAACTTTCATTCCTTTCTCGTACACTTTCCTTTTCTCTTTATTGTTACATCTTTACTATACTGTTATTGATTCGTCAGACATATCCCATCTTTAAGATTGGCTTTAGAAATAAATCACAACATAATTTTTAAATTAAAGAAAGAAACCAAAATTGATGAATTGGACGTAAATATAATTAAAGAAACATGGCAAATACTTGAAACTTAATTACATTATATAGTAAAGAAAGCGCTTTCTCTGTTATTCCTATACCTAAAATAAAAAAATTCACAGACTGCATTACAAGTATTGATAAATGATTGTTTGTTGGTCAAGGATATAAACAAAATTATTGGAGCCGTTTTCTTCGATTTCAAGAGAGCTTTAGAAACAATAGACAAGGGTATATTGTTAAAAAAATTAGAGATTATAGGTATACTTGAAATAGTTTTAAGATCGTTTGATAATTATTTATAAAAGAGAAAGCGTAAGGTTAAAATATATTTAGCTTATTCCAAAAAGAAAATAATAACTCAGTGTATCGCACCAGCTAATTACATTTTTACTTATCTACTGAATAAGAGGAAGGCAGATAATCAGAAAATAACACAGAATACTTCTCCAAATATGATATATACCACTCAAACAAAACATATTAAATAATGGTTATTAGAAATGCAACAATAGATAACATAGGCCCTTCTCCGTAATTTAGCAGGTGTAAAATCCGTTGTATAAATGTCGCTATTTTTACACGGTCCATTAGACTTACGTGAATAAGTTTTTATAAATGGTAGTACAAATTCAATTTACGACCCCGTCAGCTCCAATAAGTCGAGACAAAGCTAAATGAGAGAAAGAGGATCATTCCCTTTACAATGATAGTGATATTGTGTATAATAAGTATTACTCTGTGCTAAAAGAAATTAATTTACCAAACAATCAGATCTTGATAACCATGCAGACTTTAATCTTTGAAATTGTCTTAAGATGACTGGCGATTATATAAATCACATATACAATATCTGTTAGTGTTCCTTCACATTTAAATTAAACGTGATAAGAGAACCCCCAGAAGTAGACATTGCCACAAATATTCGTAAACAAAGATATAGGATATTTTACAAGATAACAAACAATCATTGTGGTCAATGTTTCTATAACCGTTTGTCACGTCTAAATAATATATTTATCCTTATTCAAACGTCGCTAAGAAATTATATGCCATTTTCACGCTAGATAGATACTTTTGTTTTTTTTTAATTTTAATGTCAATAATGTTCATGTTATTGTCAGCTGATTAAACAATTCTTAACCACATTAATGCAAGCTTTATATTATATTTCGGTTTTCCCCAGTACACATGTATTTTGGATGTGTTTCATGCAACAAGATACTACCTCTTCCGAACCTCTAGATTACAGTTTTCTCCCATTAATACATATTTACATTGTCTTTTCGCTTATAGTATGCAACATAAACTGATAACTTGGGATAAAGAAGTGCCTTTTGTAGATCATATGAGAACACAAAATATTTATCGGGGTTTATTGAGACAAAGTTTTGATCTTTTAAAGATTTTCTAGCTAGCTCTGCATTTCTTATATGGATACTATGTCTGAAGTAAATTTAATCTTCATATATAGCTCATCACACTTTTGGCAGGTATCTTTTTGTGCTTGATGAAAAATTAAATCAAAATTTTCCATAAAAAAGAACTACATATTTGCTCGCTGAGAAATGTATTGTTTTCTTTACATTTTTTGACATACGAATTACACATTTTTCTTAAATTCGATTCAGACCCCCCAATAACACGGTAAATTGGGAATGTGCTATTTAGGGTGCGTGTAGTTGGGGAACTAGAAAAGACTCATACAATTTTTTGCAATACGTGCTTACGAATAAGGCTTGTGTGGTGAGAAAGTAAAGGACATCCAAACAGCACGTCCCCAATTTACCGTGTTATTGGGGAGTCTACTGTATATAACAATATAGTTAAATCTTTTTCTCCTTAAAGTGGTTGTCATTTTTTCGCGCAACTGAAATTTTTCATCTCCATTTGTTTTTAAAAACGCCATACATCATATTGCTTTTTTGGGTTTAATATGCAGTATTAAATGACCCTAAAACATAGAATCAACCACAATTTTCGCTTATGGGAAATTTGTCGAGGAATTGCAAATGCTTTACAAGTATATAGTGGAAAGGCAGACTTACTTCTTACCGGATGATGTTAGTGCTAATTGCTGTCTAAATTTGAAATGTGCGTATTTTATTCCCATTTGCTTTCAGCGTTCATATCTATACTTCTAATTTGAGGGATTAAGTTGTTCAGAGCGTTGCTGTAAAAAATATAATTATGTACATCAAATCTTATGAAAATGAAGGCCTTATTATAAAATATTGGCTTTAGCTCAGTTATCTTGTGTTTATTTTACATTTAACAGCTATGTTGTGAGAATTGTTTTAAACGAATTTAAATTATAGTAATGCTTTTAATATAATATAAATATGTTTATAGAACTTGTTATTTACGTGGCTTCATTTACATCCTTTGTTCTCAATATTTGTTTGACTTCAGTCTCATTTACCTCTTTGAGCTCATCAATTGAGTCTTCGTTTGGTCAACGACCTTAATCAACCAATCTTGTTGTGGAATTTCATTTATTACTTAATTTAATATTCAAAACATGCGGGGATTTGCAATCAATAGTATTTTATATATATAAAAGTGGTTCTTGTTATGCGAATAGCACATTTATTCAAGGCTATATTTACATTTGCCTTCAATTGTGAAGAGATGAGAATGATCTTGGTTTGTTTAATGACAGTCCTTGTATTCCTTTACATTTTTATGTATATAACATCCGTTAAAATAATATCTTGATAGATATGATATCATTAAAATTGTTACGTTAATAAGGAGGTCACCAAACAACTTTAATTTGTACGATGAGGCCACTCTTACTCGTGAACCTTGACATTTAAAATTTTTGTGTTTTGTAAATGCCAACATTTCCAATATAATCTTAGATATGATCCTTTTATTTTTTATAAACATACATAATATATTTTTTATTTACCCTTTTTTAATGATTGTTTATTTCCCAAGACAAAGAAATGTCTATTGAATGTATTCTGAGTGTTTTCCACATGTTTATCTAATATTCATTAAGTATTCAAATCATACGCATACACAATGATAAATAAAGATGCACATGTGATTCCAAGGTTGTCTTTGTGGTTAGATGTATATTTATTTACTTATGAGGTTATTGTCAATTTTGCCTTTGACCAAAAAAATATGAGTATATTTTTACAATAAAAATTGCCATAATGTATTTTTAATTGTATGACAACAATATTTCGCTTAATTTTAAGCAATTTTTAACAAGAGTACTTTTAAATAAATAATTAATAATTATAAATGGGATCTAGCTAACAGGGAATTATTTTAAGAGATATATATATTTTAATAAATACTTTGTTCCATAAAATGAATTGTTTGTGAATTACATTAATAATAAATGAACATTAAATAAATATATCTGTGTTCGATACAAAATATTAAATTGAGCAACATTTTATTTATATTGTGCATTAAAATATCTTTATTCAATAAAAAATATTACATTGAGCAATATTTTATGTTCAAACCCAATCTAGTTTTAGAACTTTTATTAGGTTAGGTTTGGGTTTGAACAGTAATTTAACGTTTCGCAACTGTTACATTGAAGTTATGTTTTCAAAAGTGTGAATATAATTTTTGTAACTAGGCCAGTTAAAATATATTAAAAAATGGTCATTATCAGTGAAACTGTATTTATTCACTACACGGATGATCCGGTACACATACATAGGTTTGGAATATTTTGGCAATTGTGTAAACCACACCAACGCTAATGTACAACTTATTTATTTTAATGCACATATTTTTAAAATGGTTACAATAAAGGCGCATTTATTTTATATATTGCCCATTTAAAATGTCATCATTATAAACTGCTGGTCGAATTCGACAAAATAATTGATTTTGGTGGCTGTTTTGCGCTACGCGTTCATAAATGCCTGCTTGACGCTCATAATCTCAAGCTTTCTTCTCAAATCCTTGCTTTTTGTGTTAACTTAATAGTCTAGGCATTTTAACAAATATGAAATATGTATCTGATACAATAAGATTCAATGTCGGCCATCGTGTTTCGTACATTTTAAAATATTATTTTTAGATATGGTTGCTAATTAATACCTGTATCTAATTTTCATCATTTCCTCTGTTGAATTTTTTAGTTGAATACTGTGTACCACTAGCTTTTTTAAATTATATTCCTGTAATACTACAAAAATTCGTCAAAATTGGTTGCATACAAGTATAAATTAATTTAAAATATGTTCAGAACATGAGACTTGCGCTGATATTGGATGCTGTTACTTTTTCTATAAATCCAGGATTCATCTATATACATAAGCCAGAAATGATAAAAATGTAGGTTAATCATATGTACCGTTTTGAACAGTATTAATGTATTTTACTTTATCCAGGCTATCCCGTCGTTTTAGTAAAAAAAATTGTCCTGTTTTATTGGCAGTTATTTTCTTTTAATAAAATACATTTTTTAATATCTCGCTATCAAGTAAACTACGTCTTTTTAAATTAAAATATTTATTTTATTAATACATAATATTTAAATTTGTGCTTTATTATATTAATTGATTTACAATTATTATTATGGGGACCGAAAAGTAATCAAAATTTTTGTTTGGTTGCAGAAATCATTTATTTACAAGATCATATTAAATACTAATTTAAAAAATAATTTCCATCATTATCAATGACCTTTTGACAATGTGTAGGCAAATTTTCAATTCTCTTTTTGTAAAACTCTTGGTTTTTCATTAAAAAAAATTTCACCTCGTCAACATTTTAAATGTTTTTTACCATAACGAATATTCTATTGACCTAAATAGATGGTAATCGGACAGTGCGAGATCTGGTGAATATGGAGGATGGGGTAAAACTTCCAACTCAAGCTCCCTTATTTTTTCTTGAGTCAATTCTGCAGCGTGAAGCATCGTGTTGCCATAATGCAAAATTCTTATTGACCAAAACAGATCGTTTCTTTAACAAGTCGTGTTTCAATCGTTTGAGTTGTTCACAATACACAATCTCTGTAACTATCGATATTATTTACTTTTAGCTCCTCTAGTCTCTGTGTTTTTCTCTTAACAAATTAGAGCTGATGGGGCGTAACATGGATTTACAAAAATTCCATTCTCGTCCCAAAATACCCTGAAAAAAATATGTCTAATTTAGCTTTAAAAATGGCCTCAATTTCGCCACTTGAAAAAATGTTTATAGTGTATCTAAATCTAATATGGAGACATATAATTTTATATGTATGTGGCCCACTGAGTTATGATGCATTTTCAAAGTGGCCCGCATGATCATTTGGGTTGGCCACCCCTGTACTAATGAACAGTGCATATATGTAAGTGTATTACTTCCTACATTAAATTGTAAAAAATATATTTTTTATTTTTATTTTAGAATATTGCGGCTGCTCAGGCTGAACAAGCACTAGCTGAGGGTCAGGTAGCGAGAACGGCTTCAACCTCAACATTGCCTCCGTCCTACGAAGCCTTAATAGTTTGTGAACCATCTGTTATATCGCCGCAGCAAACAAGCAGCTCGGAATTGCCTCCACCTTCGTACGAAGAAGCCATGTTTTTAATGGGCGATGAGAAGATCACGAGCATACTCGAAATAAGAAACGAGACCATATCGAAAGAGTCCAACTTAAATATTGACGGTTGTCAGAATCTCAACGGCTTGAAGCCTTGAAGCGAACCAGCATTTTATTATTTAACTATGTATATTACGTGCCTATATGATATATGTGTACATATTATAAAGGACGAAATTTTTGTGATCATGGTTATTCTCAAAATTAGCTAATCACTTCCATATACGTTTATTTTTTATTAAAATTGTGATTTATATATTTATTGAAACGGTCTATATAATTTTATACTTTAAAGTATTAGGTTTAAGTAAGTGGAATTATAAAGGTACACAATATGACAAGAAAATTCCTAGACTGATTTATTAAAAATTAATAGATACAAAAAGTCCAGTGAGTCGATCAACAAGCTTTAAAAAGTGACGGAAAACATGACGAAAAATCTAGTCTTTTTATGTACAATACATTGAAGTAAAATAAAAGTTATGTGTACCCAGTCTAACGACTCTCTTGCCATATTGTGTATATAAATTTATTTTAACCAATATACATATATGAATTACAAATTTGGGTTACGAGAAATTATTGCAATTGCTGTTAATGTGTGTGACCAAACTGATATATATTTTTTGACATTTTATATATGTATATGCATGTATACACCAACGTGACTTATTTATGGCTAAGTGCAAAAAAATTACGTCCAGCGACATAGAACATTAATAAAAATAATTTCGAACTTAAAAAATAATATTGAAACTGTACTTTATTTTTTTTTCGTAAAGACTGACTTTTATATGATATTAAAACTAATAGTAATTGTGATATTCCAATGTAACTCTTACCAATAACATAATTTTAATATAGTTTTGAGCAAAGATGCGTTGATTTAATTAATGCCAGTGGTGTTTATATTTTTATTTTATTTTTTCTTTAAGCTCCCACTATCAATCATGATAAAATTTTATATCTTGTTCCTCTGAGCTAAATGTTAGATAATTGATAAACGAAAGGTGCTCGTTAGAATATAAAATGAATCTTTATTTTGTAAACGACAGCTTGAATCACTGCTTAAAGGTGTCGATCAAATCTGTTCGGTTGCAGTATAAAGATTGGTGCTCAACTTACTCTAATTAATCCAGAATAATAAAAATATATTTTTCACTCATAAGTCGTAAAACATATATATTTTTATACTTGTATAATATTTTTCATATAGTGTCATGAAAAGGTTGACAAAGAACGTTAGTTTTTCAGATAGCATTTAGTTAGCATTTATTTTATTTTCATATATGTAATATAACAATTTGTATAGTGTATTTACGTTTATTTTATATATTTGTGAATTGTGTATTTCCATTTTTTTTATATATATATTTTATTTGTGTATATTATGATATGTTTTAACGCTTGTACATTAAATGTATTTTGGTTGAGGTAGTATTATAACCGTTTTTATATGATTTTATTATGTATGTACCTATCTGTAATGCTTATGCCTTATTGGTGTTTATACACTTTTGTACTACTACTTCATTTTAGACGACATGAGACTTGTTCGGTGTAGCACTGATTTCGGTCAAATAGATTGGTCAGTGGGAAGATAATACTGAAAAGCTTTCTCTTCACTGGTCGACCAATTTGGTGGAAAATAGTACTATGTGGACATGTATCAGAATCGTATTTGAGATCTGTAGTTGCCATTCCCAAGGCCCATGCAATATTTTTTAATAAACTTTTACAATTAAATTAACGGATTATTATTACTTCCATTAAACTCAAACAATTCGATTATAAATACTAATGATTTTTTGGTTTCGGCCGAAATTAGACATTTCGAAGTTTGTGACGTAATAAACAAAATCAATAAAATAACCACAAAATCATAAGTGCAATGTCATAACTAACAGCCTTAATTTGATCTGTCAGGACCCTACCTTGACTACCACTAAGAAGCTAATTTGATAAAACAGTTAAAAATTAGACACTGCTGAGATAGGTAGCTTTAGACTATCGACTTCGCTGCTATTAGCTGTGTGGTACATATTCGCTGACGGAAAATATTGGGTATGTTACAGAAGTGTTTTAGGTACATAATTTAAAACGCAGTGAAAAAACAAATACATATATTTATTCTAGTAGCAATATACCTGCACTTTACTAAGATATATGCTGGTAATGTATTTTCTTAAACATTCCGCTATTTACGACATTAGATATAAAAATTCAGAAAACACAACACGCCGTCGATGAAATGAAGAAATCACACTTTCTTTCGTAAAAATATCTTCATAAAATATTTTGCATCCATGGTTAAAGACCAAATACTTGAATACTAATGAAATTGACATTGATAAGAACACAATATAAGATATTTTGTAAAAGTATGCATTCAACATCCTCACACCATTCAGAAAGCTGCTTCTAATTTATGGATATATTATGATAATTACTACAACAATTGAAGAGTGGTTATCTGATAGAAATAAATGAATTTCAGGACCACCGAGGGTAAAATTGGACCCCATGCTTATTGTTCCTTCGCCCCCCACCCAACCTAAATATTTTAGCGGATGGAGCGTAACGGGTGGCAATCAGACACAGATTGGGCCGCTGCAGTAGTATTTTATTGAAAGTATATAAGAGTTTACATGTTTATTATTGAAATATATGTAAATGAACGGTGGATGAGGCACCACCGACCGTTTGCTTCTCGTCGAGGTCCGCCAAAAGAACGTGTTGCCCTTTGCGCCGTCGCATCAGTGTTACCAGAGTGCCGCCTAGTTTTGACCATAAAAAAATACGGGCCCACACAGTATAATATTTAAAGACGTGTTGCGCAAATATTTGTTTTCTAGTATAATCGAAAATAAAAACCAAAAAATGTAAATGAAAAATATTTCATCTTTTTTTCACTGACCCATGTATAATTGTAAAAAGCCATAAACTAATAGATAAAAAATGGAGATTCGGCATTTAGAAACTCTGGAAATATTTATTTTATTCATAAAAAAATTGTATGAATAAAATAAATATTTATTAATTTTTCCACTTTACAAAAAAATATCCAAGCCCCGATTATCTACATTAGCTAATAGCTCCTCCCCCCCCCCCCTCTCGTCAGGCTTTGATAGAGCTGACTGGTAATATTGAGGCTAACTGATAAGTATCAGCTAGAATTCTATCTCCGCAGCGGCTTAGCGTCGACGCCTCGTCATCCGATGTTTCTCTTTATGAATAAATATCTGCAACTGCTAACCTGTGCAACATTCGATAAATAAAAAGCTATATAGCAACATGGTGTTTTTTATCATTTAACTCCATTAAAACTGTTCGGCAAGAATCTGAAAAGCATTATTTTTTAGGTCAATAATAACCTCGTAGTATGGAATTTTTGCCCAAAAATGTTTCAAAATCCATTTCTTTTTATATTATCTTTTCAATATAATTATATATCAAGGAACAAAGAAAAATATTTTAAAATCTATATTTTTCACAGACGTGTAAAAAAGCTTATTTTTATAAAAAGAGAGGTACTGTAACCATAAAATCATATAAAATAAAGTCGTTGGAGATATGGCATGTGTTTCTATTAGCAGAAAAACCAGTTATTTACTTTGGTTTAAGGTCAAACAATAAATTCTTAGTAGGTAATAAAAACCAGGGCTTATAACCGTTATTTTTTTTAATTTCGATTCAATTAAAAAAATATAATGGTTGGATTCCAGTTTTCGGTTTAACTCCAGGAGATTAAAATTATTAAAGAAGTAAACTAAAAAAAGTTATTTCGGAAATTTTTCTTTATTGCAAGATGCTGTGAAAACTAAAAAAAAGTGAGTTTCAAAAATTGTGTTAAATGAGGACATAGAGGATAGATTTTTTTTAGAAGAATAATTCTTAGCGAAGAAGGGCAGCTGCACACCTTATTTTAGTAAGATAATATTTTTATGTGAATTTTTACTATTGATATTGATTATTTCCTAATAGATACATATAATTTAGAGATAAAAATGTAAATAAAATCATGAGCGGTATGTGTTTTGTTTAGGCCAATATATTGACGTATGCGTCATTCGTAAAACGTCAAATCGCAAACATGTCATTTCCATTATATGTTAAAATAGGTAAGTTATTTGTAATAATAATCAATTTTAAAGTATTACAAAATATATAACGTTGTATAGAACCGGACATTGAAAATTTAGATGTTAAAGTCAATGATGTAAATTGTACAATAATAAAGGTAAGCACAGTATAAATAATAATAACAAAATATAAACAAAAATAAAGCTTTGTTGTATTTTTAGAAAGAGTGCATTAAGATTGAATATGATAGCAAAGATGAAGATGACTCTGACGAAAATGACATGTTGGAAATCGGTAAGAAAAATACCTTCGGTGTTATATATACATATCGTTAGAATGGAAGAAAACTGTCATGACACATAATTAATAGATTTTTAAGAGAAGCATTTTCATTCACATCTTGAGGGAATAAATAACATAAACTATGGACTCTGGGATTGACAGGCATTTTATGTTATTTTGTGATTTTATAGTTTTATACTAATATAATACTAATTATCAACCCTTACATATTGAAAATTTCAAGTTGGTTTATATAAAAATCTAAAAACTTATATTTTTAGTTGTGATGGTCTTATTCCATACTGGCGATATGTATCAATTATTAATAGATTATTTTTTCAGAAACACATGATGTTAAGGATGTACTTAACAGTACGGACAATTTGGTTATTAAATCTCAACACCGTTTTAACGATTTTTCAGCTATGCATAAAGAGAGTTTAGAAACTATAAAACAAAAAAAATCCTATAAATGTAGTTTATGCTCAAAAGATTTTTCATCTAGCTCTAGCCTTTCGAGGCATATGCAATCTCATAACAATTCTTATGATTTTGAGTGTGGCCAATGTAAAAAAAAGTTTAAAACTAGTCAAAACCTATCGAGTCATATGGATAGTCATAAAGAATCGTTTGACATTGAATGTGACGAATGTGGTAAAGTGTTTAAGAATAAACGCAATTTATCTTATCATAAGAGGAAAACACACGTAGATTCCCATGAACATGGATGCGAAAAATGTGGAAGAACATTTAAATATAAAAATAATCTCTTGCTTCATTCGAGAACGATGCATCTCGATTCTCATGATTTTAATTGCGATAAATGTAATAAAAAGTTCAAAAATAAACGTACTCTGTTATATCATATGAAGACGGCTCATGTAGATTCTTTTGACTTTGAATGTGACATATGTCACAAGAAATTCAAAGTAAAGCAGAACCTTTTAAATCATATAAACATTCATAAAGATTCTTTCGACTTTAAATGCGACATATGCTATAAAATATTTAAGAGCCGACAATATCTCTCACATCATAAAAAGAAAGTGCATTTTGATTGTTTCGACTTTGAATGTAACATTTGTCAAAAGAAGTTCAAAAGTAAATCGACTCTGTCGTGTCATATGCTAATTCACGGTAATTCATACGACTTTAGCTGCGATAAATGTGGGAAAATATTCAAAAGGAAACCACATCTATGGTATCACACGAAGACGGCGCACTCCGATTGTTACAATTACGAATGTGATAAGTGCGGAAAGAGATTTAATACTAGACTCAGACTTACAACTCATATGGACTGTCATCTTGAAACTTACAACTTTAAATGTAAAGTATGCGAAAAAAAATTCAAAACTAAACTTCGCCTCTCTAGGCATATGTTAAGTCATGTCGATTCTTGCGACTTTGAATGTAACAAATGTGAAAAGAAATTTAAATTTAAATACAACCTTTGGTATCATATGAGTACGCATAATGATTCTTATTACTTTGAATGCGACAAGTGTGGAAAACAATTTAAAAAGAAGGGTATCCTTTTGGGACATATGCGTTGTCATTATGATTCTTATAACTTTGAATGCGATAAGTGTGGGAAAAGATTTAAAACAAAGGGTTCATTGGCACAGCATGTGCAAATTCATAACGATTCTTATGAATTTGTATGCGATTTATGCGGAGAAGGATTTAAAACTACTCATAATCGCCTTTATCATATAAAGAAAGTACACTATGATTTGTTAAACTAAAATTTATTTTAAATAAGATCAAAGAAAATGTTGATAACAATGCATTTTATTTTCGAAGCGAGATATAAATGGTAAAGCTTTAATTTTTTAGCAGCATTAAAAATGATTCAGTATTTATTGGTTCAACTTATATATGTAAATATGTATATATTTTATGTTGTTTATAACTACTTGTATTGTTTTTATATTTTAAATTATTAAATCAAAATTATATATATGTTATGCTAGTAACTTAACCCCTTCCCGGTCCCAAGTTAAATAAAAAATTTGTATTTTGTAAATTCTCATCTCAAAAATCAGCATATGTTTCAAGAAAATTATCATAGCCTTTTTTTGTTAAAAATTAAATATTGTACGAATATTTTTAAATGTTTTACAACGGCTATATATTTTTATGTTGTTGCATAAGAAAGGATGTGTTAGTGCAAAAAGTTTTCGAGTAATTTTCAAAAAGTTCTGTGACCTGGAAGTGGTTAAAGTTCATAGTTTTAAAAGAGTAGTGGTTTAGTGACGGTAACCTTTCCTTACTCTTATGTTAAGAGTAAAGATGCAAAACAACAAGGAATTTAAATACAGTAAGAAAAGTGATTTACGTTTAGATTTGTACTTTTATCAAATAAACTATTTTATGTATATATATTTATATTATAATAATTTAACCTACTTTATCTGTCATCAAATCTTATCTAATTTTTAGGTTTAAGTCGATAAATTATATTGAACTAAATGTCAATGCTCGCACTAAATCTAGGCATACTAGCAGCTGCTTCACCTTAGCAAGTCGCGATTTGCACACGGAACATGATCGGTTTTATACCAACAGAAAGTAAATAAAAAACGACTAAATAATATAATTTAAAAATTATTGGAACAATTTAATATAATAACTATTGAAAAAGCAAACGAAATGATTAAGTATATCGATAAAAATATTTAAAAAATAATCTAAAACAGATATTCACTATCACACATAAATTGTTCCAGCTCAACGTAGTTATTGCAGGAAAAATAATATGTATAGCAATCTCGTTGAGAAGCTGGATGGCTCAAGTAAGAGCAGCGTGCTAGATTGTCGACAGCACCCTTTAGCAACTAAATAAATTTCAGCATTTTTGGCCTTTCTTATGTATTATTACCTTAAAACATGATTTTTTGACAGTGAATTTTTGCAAGTATTTTAAAAAAGTAAAATCCTTATTTTATAGAAAATAAAATTATTTATATGTGTTTACTAAATTTGTTAGATGTAAAGATTAGCTATTAAGCTAAATAAATTAATAAAATGATAATAATAAAAAATACAGCTTGCTCCTAATAATTTAATTTAAAAAGTCAATATTTTTAAAAATCAATGAAATAATATAAGCACATAATTAACGAAAAAAGTTAAGAACTAATAACAAAAAACATACTTATATCTATTTAAGAATTCAGTTTAAAAAAGCACAATATATAATATTTAAAAGTAATGAAAAAATAATTAAGAACAATAATTAAAACATAATACATTTTTTCGCTACAAGTGGTGACGGGTGACAATTGGAAACCGGTTAATCCGTTGAAGTAGTTTTTTTTAAATATCGTTACATATTTAGAATATAAAAATGAGGGACGGTGCACGAGGCAGCATCGGCCGTTACGAGTTCACCAAGAGAATGTGCTTATGTCACGTCAATGTTACCAGAGTGCTGCTAAGTTTGGACCATAATAAAACCTATATCTATAAATAGGGCCCCACAATTAAAAAATAGTTTTAAAAAGCACTGGTGTTGCCTCGTACATTATTCATACTTCAATATAGACAATGAATATTTAATTCACACACTAATTAAATTATAGAAACGGACCCGACAAAGACGTGCATTTTAATAAGGCAAATGTTTCAGCTTCGTATTAAAAGAGTTCTCATTTGCTCGTAAACGTTTTTAACAATACAAATATATGAACAAAATTTTAAAAAATAGACTATTTCTTATATGTAAAACGAAAAATGATAAATCTTGAATAATCAAAACTTATCAAGTAATATAAGTTGTGGTTTGATAACGAGAATTGAGTTAAGCTGATTCAGCATAACGAGTTTATAAAGTGTTACGGGATTTGAAAAGTCTAGATTATAGGAATATTAATCTGCGCGAAGATGCATGAAGAAATATATCAATAGAAATGTGTATCCCGGTCGATGATTTAAAAAAAGATGAATATGTTGCTCTCCACAAGTAGACGGGTAAAAAATAAATGTATAATCACTGTATTTTTTATTGATTGACTTAAAATTAAACCATTTTTATTATTAGTATTGTGGAGCGTGTAGCGTCTAGCGCTACAAGCACCACAACGAACATGACCGGAAATGCATCGCACCCCTAACGCCGATCGCTGCTCGCCGACCTCTGTGTTAAGGCCAAAGAACATCCCTTAACGCGCTTGGGGACGCCAAAGCTCGTACTTTTTAGAACGGAGCCGCTTTAGACGCTACCGGAGCCCTACGCCTCGAAACTGCGCCCCCTCAGAGCCGCGCTTCCTTGGATCGGTACCCCATCAAAACCGCGTCTTAGAGTTGTTCCCCCCTTAGGGCCGCACCCTCTTCACAAAGGATCGCCGGTCGCCCAAGGTTTGTATGTGAAAGTGTGGTGTCGTGGGTGGTTTAACATGGAATTACCAAAAAAATACAACAGTCACCTCGACAGTACTTATTAATATTATATAATGTATTTGACTAGTTTTGTGTTTTACAGATACTGCCGACGTCTATAAAATAAAGTGGTTAGCATATAAATTCTTCAATTTTTAAACGATCAAGACAACCTCACAACTTAAGTAAGTATTACCAAAAATATATACATATATATATACATATATATATATATATATATATACATATATATATATATATATATATATATATATATATATATATATATATATATATATATATATATATATATATATATATATATATATATATATATATACCTATATACATTGCGTAGTTTGGAAGGAATATTAGGTGACATTCTAGCTATGCACTGCATATGTAATAGGGAAGTGATTTTCTGCTGTTATTGTCCAATATATTTCTCGGTGTGTAGATGTTACTTCGACGTTGGCCTTTTTCGCAAGAAATTGTGATTGGATAGTTGCTATTACAATTTTTGAAGCTCTTTCTGGTTCCAATAACATTGGTTTCCTCAATACTCGAAACACAGAGCTTACTATTACAAAAGTGTTTTAAACAACTCTGCGTGCTTTAGAAATATAATAATTAAATATTTTTTCAATAGATTCCTTTTCTACATTACTTGAGGTCTTGATTCACTAAGTGCAAGTGCTTTATTTTACAGTACCATATACGGTATTACATCCACATCGAATTGTTAATTTTAATGTCTTGTTTTGAAGGTTTCGGTATAAGATAGTATTGTTGAAAATACTTCCATCAGATATTCGTCCTTTGCAGTCAATATTAACGTACATAAAATTGTAATCAGCGTCACTATAAAAAAATTATAATTGTAAAATTATTTTTTAGGCACCGCTGCAGGCTGTTGTGGTAGCTTGTCCTGATGCAGAGAATGCGGGGACATACATCTGCAAAGAACACCAACAGGGAGGTTGGTGGAGTGCAGGGTTCTCTGCAAGAAGATGACAACTTTGTCAAAATTGTAAGAGTACAGCGGCACACAAGTATGTGTAGCGAAAATAAGACACACGCCAGATCTAAGGCCCTACTAAAATTGGGGCAAATTAAAATCTGACTGGTCACATGCCGTGTATGAGAATATGTCTTTGTTCCTCCGTTGCTTCTGCCCTATAATCTTTGGACACTGCTGAAAATAAGACACCCGCCAGATCCAATGCCCTATTAAAATTGGGGCAAATTTAAAACAGACTGGTCAAATGCTGTGTATAAGAATATGTCTTTGATCCTCCGCTGCTTCTGCACTATGACCTTCGGACACTGCTGCAAGATGCGACTTGATCGACAGATCGAAGCTTTTCAGAAGATGCAATCTGGCCGACCTCGTTATAGCCAACTGTGGGAACGCACTGCATGCTACCCGCAGGCGCTGCTCAGCATAAAATGCGTGAAGAAAAAACCTTAAAGAAACTCTAGACGAACAACTGTCGCCAGAGAACATGGTCCCCTCCATGCTGAAAGACAGAAATGTGTGGTTGGCATGGCAAGAATTCGCATCGTGTGGTGTCCACGAAAGAGGAAGTGGTAGGAGTGGAGGGGAATAAAAATCCAACACGAATACCAACCAGCGACTCTGGTTGGTGGAGTATTTTTGAAAAATTCCCCCTTCAAAAAAAGAAAAAATGCTAAGCTGCGCCGAATCGACCAAGATGATCATTAGAAGACCATAGAAAGCAGCCATTTTTCACTTCGATATTCTGATCTTTTACCGGGATTTGAATCCAAAAAGTTGGCTTCCCTTATTCTCAAGGGTATATAAGTAAGAACACTCCCATGCTAAATTACTTCTTTTAGTCGAAAACTTACTTCTTTACCACCAGGTGAATGCCATGGGCCCCATTTTTTCTCAAAATCTAATTTTGCAATACTAAATTGTTTGGGTGCGGGGAGCTAACTGCAGGAAGAAACAATTAGGATATTGGAGCTACGCTGATAACATCAAAATGGCGACATAATTTGCTCGTCTGGCGATGCAACGGAAAGACACGCCGATTAACGCGTAACGAACAGCGAGTATTTATAAGCTTTTTATAACTATGTAACATTTAACCAGTAAATAAATCTTTAGCAGTGGCTAACCAGTGTCTCATTGCTAATCCATTTGTATACATTCGCCAAACTTAAAATTACCCCAAATTGGGTAAAAAGGGAAAATCGCATAGATAATCAAGGTGCAATAAACTTATAATTAAAATGTATGACTGCTTTAGATGGTTTTCCATTCAGTTTTTTCATTACTTCTAATGACCAAAGGTGAATCATGAAGCAATGTAGCTACAATTTGTAATTCGATTAAAAATACGGTGATAAAGCAAATTTTTGATTTTTTTTACTTCAAGGATATATTTATTTTGTCGTGTTTTATACTATTTGATATATTGCATTTTATTGTATTATTTAAAATAATTATAATGATAATTTGACAATTCGCTATTTTATTACATTTTTTATTGAATTATAAAACACCTTGTTTAAATAAGAAAACAAGTAATACATACAAAAGTAAATAATACGGAAAGGGTATGTAGCGTAATTGTGAAGTGAGGCAAAAGCGGCCGTCTGTTCCGGATTTTTAAGGTTACATATTTTCAGGAAAGTCAGGATTTCTTTTAAAAAATGTATGGGGGGGCGGCAATTTTAAGGATGGCCCCGGGCAGCACATATCCTAGCAAAGCCACTGCGGTGATGATGATAATGACAACTATGGTTTTCATGTTACAGTTGAGACCAATCAAAATTATGAATTTATTTTCAAAGATTTAATCGGGAAAGTGGAAAAAATTTCAGAAAGTCGCCTGCCAAAAATACGATTCTTAAGAAATATGTAAAATAAGAAATAGGCCGTAAGGTTAATTTGATTTAATTTATTTTTTGACTTATTAAAAATTAAAATATGATTTTTTCTGAATGTTTTTATTTCAATGATAAATGATTATCTCGAATCCTGACAAAAGCTCCTTGAAATATCGCAATTCCGGTATTCATAAAACAGTAATATCGAAAATACTGGTTTTGGTAAAAGGGACTGGTATTGTAACACTTAGAAAATATTATATCGCTGTCGTATTGGTGGCCCGCGAACCAATTCATGGGGTATACGAAGAGAAAATTATCGAGGTGACTTTTTTTATTTCTCAACAGCAAAAGATTTTTTGACCTCAAAAATGTTTGTAGAGGAAAAAAATGGCCCGCTGATTAAGAAAAGTTGGACAACGTTGCTATATAATAATATATATTAATTAAATTTATTTAAATAAATATCACTGAAACGCCTAAAACAGCAGCAAAAACACTCGAATTTATACAAGAGCTTCAAAGGCTTTCAAAATTTTACACAAGGAAGCTATACAATTGTCGGGTCGCTTACACTACCTATCTTTGTGAGTACGGATTTTTCACTATCTTGAAATTAATAACATATTAATTAATCGACTTAACTTGAAAAATATCAAAAAGGTAATATTATATTATTAGTAAAAAAATATTAAGCAATGAAACTTAATTTTATCAGCAACAATAAGAATTCCTTTATTTTGTATTTACATAAAATAAACTATGCAAAAAAATATTATTTTGTCAGAAGAGGAGAGAAATTTTTCCTTTTTATGTGATGGTAATAAAATACATATATAGATTTAATAAGTTTAATAAAAATAATTAGATAAATTAAGATCAGGTGGCTTGCATAAATTACATCACAAGTTTTTCATGAGCTTTTTACCCCTCCCCCTTCTATGGCATAAGATTTCATTGAGCCAGACTCCTGTTTGTTTTACTCTGGCACAATTATGCTGACCCCCCTTCTCCAAAATCTGAAACATAATTTATGAAAGCCGCCTTATTAACTAAAAACATTTTTCCATAATTGCAACATTACACTTTTAAGAAGTAATATATTTTGTATTATTATTAATTTAATTTTACCTATTATTCTGTATAATTTAACTGTGTAATAATTTTTATTATAATGACATGGACGTACATATTTTTTACTTAGACCCAAAATGGCTGCATATTTTGACAGTTGTTTTGGTTAACGTTACTTCAAATTGCAAATATGTTTTTTCACTATAATGAAGCAAGTAAGACGTCAATATTTTAAATTTGATCATTTTAATTATTATAAACCACAATAAAAATTAATATTTTGTAGAACCTGCAGTTGAAAATTAAAATGTACGAAGAATGTCAGATATAAAAGTTTGTACAATAAATAACCTTTAACCGGCCATTAATCGATCCTAATACGTATTTACTTATTTCTAGTAAGTAATTATCTCTCAGTTACATATCCTAGTTTACATTTTAGCATCATATTTACTTTTGCAGTTAATAAAATGGAACAATTAAATGTGCATATTCAACATGTAATGTTGTGGGAATTTAAACTGGGCAAAAACGCTACGGAGACTGCTAAAAATATATGCAATGTGTATGGCGACAGTGCCGTAACTACCGAGACAGTTCAGAATTGGTTTGAGAAATTTCGTTCTGGTGATACGTCATTGAAAGATAAACCGATTTTTATATTGAAAAATAAACATAATGAATTTTTAACACGGCCTTTTATAGCTGAGGTAAACAAAATTTGTTATAGTTATTCTGAGAATGTATTACTAGCTGTGCACGATAACACCTTATTTGATTCGAGATTTGTGAGTGGTTAATTTACTATGATGTAATTGTTCACTTCATAAAATATTTTTGTCCCAAGCAATACATTCTTAAATAAATCAGACTATACATATATTAATGAATTAATAACTCAGCACAGTGTAATTTATTTTTAGCATGAAGTAAAGATAGAGTATGATGGTAGTGACGATAAGAAATCCAGCAAACCTGATGAACTAATAAAAATAGGTTTGAACAAAAACAATAAAATAGTCGCTTATATCAATTTGGCACTTTTTTCGCCACAAAGTTAACTCGATTTATATGTATGCTTATATTAACTGTGTCATTGGTTTTTATCCAAAAGATTTAGTGCTAAATCTATATTTATAATTAATAACTAAATTAAATAAATAGTTTGCATCAGTAATAATCAATTATTTTATCAAGGTATTTTCTAATTTATCAAGTCTAAAGAATCGTATTTTTTATTTTGTTTATAACTAAGAATTCACAGTGATTTTATTATGTTAATTATCAATTTCACAAATAATTCGTGTGACTTTATGCAATCACAAATGGGTATAATTTTGTGTCAGGGTATAGGACGTTAAAAAGCGCTGGCCTTTTTCTCAGACTTCTCTTGATTAGTATTGGTTATATTGTTTTTAGTGGTGGTATATTTTTTAGCGATTTTGTTATTATTATGGGCAATTTAAAAGTCAGCCGGCTTAATTTTTTGAATTGAAGGATTTGTGAGGTCTTTTTTGTACTATGACATCTTTGGAATTGGAAAACTAATGATACAAGTTAAAATCTTTGTGGCAGTTTTGAATAATTTCTATATTCATATTCCAATTTATATTTTCAGATACACATGTTAAGGATGAAGTCGATAAAAGTACTAATATTTTATCTCTGCTACAGTTTACTGATGGTTCATATAAAAAGAGTCCTAATTTGACTTCAAATCATCAAAATAAAAATTATATTGAATCAATTCCTGTAAGCGAAAGCAAAAATCATGGTGATTTTCATGGCGTTGAATGTGATATGTGTGGAAAAAAATTAAAAACTAAAAAGAATCTATTACTACATATAAAAAATCATAGTTTATCTTATGACTTTGATTGTGCTAAGTGTGGAAAAGTATTTAAAACAAAACGATGCCTTGACCGCCATACATCTACAGTACACATCATATCGGATTTTAAATGTGAGAAATGCGATAAAAAATTCAAAACCAAAGACTTATTATTGAGTCACATGAACGTTCATGGTGTATTTTTAGATCTGGAATGTGTCATTTGTGGAAAAGTGTTCAAAAGTAAACAACACCTTACAACTCACGAAAGAACAATGCATGACAGTTGCTTTAAATACGAGTGTGAAAAGTGCGCGAAAAAATTCAAAGTGAAACAAAGTCTTTTAAAGCATATAATTACTCATAACAATTTATACAATTATAAATGCGGTAAATGCGGAAAATTATACAAAAATAGTCAGAGTCTTTGGTATCATATGAAGGCGGTGCATAGTGAATCATTTGATCACGAATGCGAGAAATGTGGAAAGAAATTTAAAATAAAAAAGAACCTCTTAACTCATATGATCATTCACACTGATGCTTATATCCTAGAATGCGACAAGTGTGATAAGAAATTCAGAAGAAAATGCCACCTTGCGCAGCATTTGAATAATACTCACAAAGAGTCGTTTGACTTTCAGTGCGACATGTGCGGTAAATTTTTAAAAAGTAACTTGAGTCTTATTTATCATAAGAAAACGACGCATGCTGAATCTTATGATTTTGAATGTAACGTGTGTGAGAAAAAATTTAAATCAAAACATTGTCTTTCGATGCATATGTATATTCACAGTGATACTAAAGACTTTGTGTGTGGCAAGTGTGGAAAAGCGTACATATGTAAACAATATTTATTAAGGCATATAAAATTTATGCATGTCAAGAAAATGATACCAGTCTTAGAAACATATAATTTTGATTGTAACATGTGTGGGAAAAAATTTAAATCCAAACCTTCCCTATTGGCCCATATGCATATTCATAGAGAATCTTGTGACTTTGAATGCAACACATGTGGAAAGGCATTTAAACGTAGAACATATCTTCTACGACACACAAGAGTAATGCATGCTGAACTCAAAAAGCCTGAAAATGTATTTTTATAGTGTTGACAGTAGATACTCCATTGGAGTATTATATCATTCAAACTTAAATACTGCATTTCAAAGAGCATTTAGAAATACTGGCAAAAGTACCTTATAAACATTCCAATTATTTCATTGTTTTATTGATACAAACAATATTACAATATTAACAGATGTCAATGTAATATTTTCCGAGAGTTGATCACAATTTTTTAATTTAAAATAAACCGATAATTATAGAGAAAAGTATTATGCTTTGTTGGCTTGCAAATTAGACTGAAGTGCTTACCCTAATTTTATCATCTCGAGAGAGAGGAGAATGAATGAAAAAAAAATATTGAGATAACTTAATTTGTCTAAATGTGTGTATCTAAAATAACAAAATAGCTTGATAAAAAATACATACAATTATAAAAAATATATACATATGATTGTGTGTATGTATTTTATATAGATAAGCTATTAATAAATATTTATTTTGTACATATGTAATTTTGTATTTGTTTATCAGACGTCTTAAAAAAAATCTATTTTTATTTAATATATAAATATTTATATATCTACATGTTTATTCTTTATACAATGCTACACCCTTTGACTGGTTTAAATATTTTTCTTAAAACCTAGACATACTTCCTACCTCCCATTATATGAATGTTATCCATTTCAAATTTTGCTCAGTCGCACTTAAGGACCCTAATAAATATAAAGAACCGTTTTGAACGGAGCACTACTGTAGTTGTTGTTCTGTTCCTATTATACAATTAGTGCTTCTTCTCAAGAATTACTCGAGAAAAATATAAAATCGAGAATTCTCATTTCTCGAGCAAGTTTTCTAAATTCTCGAAAAAATTTACAAAGTATTTTTTATTATATTAAATTAAATTTGTACAAATACTTTAAAGAGGTTACAACTAATGTTATTTTATAACGCTGCATAAGTAAAGGCGGGTCCATGCCTAATATGTAGAGATACGTGTTTTTAGCATCTATTTTCGAAAAAAATAGCATTTTGATGTTACAATTTAGCGTTTTGGAGCAAATAAAGTAACAATTTTTAGCATCTATTTAGCGTTTATTATTTTAATTAATTTATTTTAAACATAATTTAATATAAAATATGCAATTCAGTAGTAGAAAACATTAAAAAATAAGTAAATAGATGAGAATTTCTTTATTAATATAAAAGACATTAAAATTTATTAAAATATAGCATAGAACATGTCTCAATGGATGATTCCTTAAGTCTAGTACGACGATCAGTGACAACTAAATTATAAGTGCTAAAGTAGCGTTCTGCATCTACACTGTTTGCAGGACACCAAATTGATTGTATGGCCGCATTACCAAATTCCACATGTTTTATTTTTGTGGCAAGTAAGAGTTGGAGTGTGTCTGTTTTTACTCCACTTTTAATACTAGATACTAAATTATTAAAAAAATGTGAATAACCCTCTAAACATTGGATCGTTGTTAATATCGAAAATAGAGGTAAATTCCTAAATAATAATAGTACTTCGTCGCTTTGGAAATTGCATTTACTTCCAGCTACAGATGGATTGAACAGTTGGTTTAATGATTCATAAAAAAGATTAGTCTCATTTATAGATAAATGAGACTCGAGTTTCAATAGAGCTTTACCGGAAGCTTCCTTGAGCATATTTATTAAATCTTTTTTTGTATTTTCATTACTTTCAAGAAGTAAGTTTTGTGTTTCGATAGGAAAAATGCCACCCATATTGTAATTTAAGGAATCTTTTATCCCCATAATTTCTTCCCACAATAAATGAGAAAAGGGGTACAAAGATCCTTCCAGTTTGTTCATTAAATTGGTAAATTTATCGCATATTTCGCTAACATATTTACATTCAATTTTTAATCTAATTGTATCGGACTCATATAATTCAATGATTTTTTCTTTTGTAACATTTCTTAATTCCGAGCTTTTAAAAAAATTAATTAAGGCATCAAAATAAGTGTCCAAATATCTAACTGATTTGAACCATGATTTCCAGCGAGTTATGACTGGACTTGGAAATAGCACCGCTGGAAGATCTGGGTATGATATTTGCAAAAATGCAATATAATTTGATTTCATTTTTCTGGAATGCAAAAATGCTATTTTTAGTTTACTAATGTATTCATTCAGCAATTTCAACTCTTTCATGAATGTATTTCCCACCAAACTAATTTTGTGAGCCCAGCATTGAAAATGAAGCATTTTATTGCCAATTAAAACATTGAGGCTTTTATAACAAGCTGTCATATATGGCGCTGAATCTGATACAAATCCTACAATATCAGAATACGAAATTTCATACTCTTTAAGAGTATCTACTATTGTTTGCGAGCACGTCGTAGCATTAGCTGTATCTAAAAAATTACATGATGCTAAATACACATTTTGTTCACTTGCAGGTAACACTGTTTTAAATAAAACTGCAAACACACATCGTCCCATTTTATCAGAAGTTTCATCCACTATTATTACAAGAGGTTTGTTTTTTATTTCTTCTAATATTTCTTTCTTCATATCTGCTCCACATATTGGAACATATGTTCTCCGTAAATGATCTGCACACGGTAATTCACCAGATCCCTGGACATATTGACTAAAATATTGTCGCACTGCAGGATGGTCTAACTTTGCTAGCGGTATGTTAGCTTTAAGACACATGCTAACGGTATTTTTTATAAATGCAGATTTTTCTTGCCTTTTGACTACAATGTTTGGAATTGTTGATTGACGAGTATGACTTGTGGAAGGTTTTGAAACTCTTTTTTTATGGCTATTTGATTGTAAATGTTTGGTTAAATTATCTTTCTTTTTCCAATCTAACTGACAATTACAATGCCGGCACATCAAATTATTGTCATCATTTATATAAAAACCATCTTTTTTGTATGCTGCAGCTCTTTCTTTAATATCAACATTTGCTCGACCCATATTGTTGAAACTGAAAAAATACATATAATATTAATATTTAATAAACGTTGTAATAAGTAAAATAAAATAATCTTTGACATGTAAACTCACCAAGAGATTGTGACGAATAATTCATTAATTTGTGGAAGAAAACAGTTCTGAACGTATGCTCGCGTGCATATGTCAACAACACATAACCTCAAAAGATGCGAATGTCAATGTAGCGTCATAGACCACAGACAATAAGTTAAGCAGCTTAACTTATTGTCTGTGGTCTATGACTAGAGTTCGGGCAGACTGACCATAGACATTGAGAATCGATATTTGGAATAATTATTTTGCGATTTTAATTTTTTCACGTCTATTCACATATTTCAACAATTTCGCAACAATTTCGCATATATCACGTTTATCGCTTTTATTTCGCATTTATCGCAAAACGCGATAATCACGTATCTCTACTAATATGCTATAGGTCTAAGAGTGACAAAAAATTGTTAACAAGTTTTTAACACTTGAACTCGCCTTATTTTTGCTTATGTAATAAAACTATGTATACTTTCTTAGAATTATTTGAATGACCGACAATTTTTTTGCGATTTTGTATAACTCTAATCGGCCGGAGGCTTTATCTTTGCTTTGGTGATCTAAGAACCTGCTCCGATAAGAAAAAAATACGCTTTTTATTTTTCAATAATTCAAAAAGCTTTTTTGTATTAGTTTTGTTAAGTATCAACAGCTGTTATTGATAATTGTCTCACGATTATTATTGATAGCCGAAGGGGCCTTAATTTTTATGTTAAACAATTAAAAATATCAATTCTGGACTGAACCCATTTCAACGGGAAGAAACCAGACATTGATGTAATTAATTAAATATTTTCAAAATATTTAGTCAGTCACTAGTTATTCTTCGAATTATAAGGACCATTGCGACTCCATTAAATCATTAGAATCCATTGAAGAAGTTGTAAATGTTATCATTGGCGCAACAATTAGAGAAAGAAATTTCTTTCAGTTTTGCAAAGAGTAGTATAATAAAACCAAAATCTTATTAATTAATGGAGAAAGATTTCATAATATTTGAACACAAAACGAATTTTTCCACGGATGAAATTTTTTTAACAAAAAATTTTTTATTCATAAAAAACCTGTATGCTTGATTCTACTTGAGATGGCATGTGTTTTTTAAAAGATTATCTTAAGAATAATGTGGTGGGTGGAATTAGAACGCTCGGAAACGAACGTTCCCACTGCGACAGTGATGGCACGATTTTATTGCTTTTGACGTGGATTTTTGCCTTCTGAGAAGAATAGATAATTGATTTTTACGCTATCCTATTGATCATAATTCGGTTTAGATATAAATACTTCATTTAATTCTTGCTTTGTGTAAGTCGTAATATTGTTAAAAAAAAGTCTTAATAGATATAACTAGATAAGCGAGCGTTTCCATTGTGACAGCACGATTTTATTGCTTTTGCCATAGATTCTAAACAGAGATCAGAACAATGTATATCATTTAATGAAATGCTATAAATCTAAATGAAATAAAAATATTAAAAAACTACCATTGTTTGGCCAAATTTTGTCTCATCCACCTTTGAAAAAATCTGAAATGTCGTTCCTGCATGTATCTATATTCAAGAATATATTAAAGCATCAACTCAGCAATAAAGCATTTAGTTCGACTTTGAATGAAAATACATTATTTTTTTGCTCTTTTTTTATTAACAATTAATAAAAAAATAATGACCATACTGGTAGCACTGGTATTGGCTATTTTATTTCTCGGTAATATCGTTTTTGAAAATCCTGGTATTATTACAATCTTTAGTGGTAATATCAACTATTTTCGAAATTTGTGTTAATATCGAAATTGTTAGTGTTAGACATTCTCTACAAACTCCGTTAATGAAAAAATCGTAAAACCACTGTGGGGGCTCATTTATGTATTTGTATGTATATATATATGTATAGGCTTTATTATGGCCAAAATTTGGCGGCACTCTGGTAGCACTAATGTGACGTAGGCACACTGTTGGCGAACTTCAGACGGATAACCATCAGCCGGTGCGTGCCTCATGCACCGTTCACCGAACATAATGTATTCTAACATGTAACTTCATATATCTCAATGAAAATACTACTGCAGCGGCTCAATCTGTGTCTGATTCCCATCCGTCAGCAAATCCCCATTGTCATAATAAAATAGAGGCAAAAATATCACCACTTTTGGAAAAACCAATGCCCAAAAATTTTGTATGAAGAACAAAATTAGCGCTCTGGCATTATTTAATTTAACACTACACCACTGATGTTCAAGATATATACCAACCCTTATTTTTATTTAAGTGGATAATGGGCGCCGTTTACTGGATGTCCACTTATATACGCAATATCGTTTGCTTACGCAAATTTCATCAATTTGTTTATTCGATACTTTTAGTGAGTCTTCTCAACAATTGCGGGTGATCCCGACAATATTATATTTTTATTTGCTATTTGCTGTTCCAAATCATGTATTGTATTTATAGAATATTTCATAGACTATTCAAATGTTTAATTGCATTGAACCTTTATCCTAGGTGTATAATTTAATTTTTAGTTTATTTAAAAAAATAAAAACTCTTACATTACTTATGCATGCAAATATATTCGCATTATTTGCTTTCAAACCCATGATGAGTTATGTTCATAATACGTAATTATTGTTGGTATCGCATCCGCATAAAGAAAAAAAAACAATTCTACGATTGTTAACATAATTACAACAGTTTAGATCAAATCGCTCGACTTCCATAAATTTTAATTGAGTTAATTATAGAATCATAATTAGCAAGATGTATTAGTGTCACATAAAAGGTCATGGATGTCTTGTTAAAGATTTTTCTATTATAAATTTAATACTGGATTTCATCAAAGACCCATATACTAACTTATATTATATTATACAGTGTTTCTGAAGTGGTTATCTATTTTGCAAGACAATATAAAAATACTTGAACAATCAAACATGAAAACATTCTGCATATATTATAGGATGGCATTTATTTAAATGCACTGTTGACGTCATAAAAAATAAAAGGGTTATTTTTTAATGAGATGTATAATTTTCATTAAAAAATAAAGACTGTTGGTAATTATTTCTCCCTCTCTATAACTAATTCCCAGAAGTTAAACCACAGCTTATAAAATTAGCATATGTAATGCTATGTAATATTACTAATAATGCTAAGTTTGTGATCAATCAGCATGCTTTTCATAATACAGATGATATATACATATTTATACATACCTACGTATTGCTTGAATTTAAATATCATAATATGAACTATTTATGATAATACTCGATAATATGGAGAACAATTTTCCAATCGTAATTTAAATACTATTCAGTTGCAGACTAATTAGTTATGCTTATATTGTGAATAAATAAAATCTTTTGAAATATTCTATATATTTTTCAGTATTATATAAATTCCCAAATTTATATATTACATTTATTTTATTTAATTTAGCATGCATTTTCCAAATATTTTTTACAAACTAACATTAAACTTTAAAAATAAGGTTAATTTGGCCGCGCAGCGCATAATTTATAAACACAGAAAAAAAATTTACACTGGAAATTATTTTGCAGATTTATTCGTTTCTTCTGAGGACAGAACCATTGCAGTTTAAGCAATGTAACGCCGGCGCACTTAGCGGGAGCGTGCGCTACTAATTTAATTTCGAATCAGGAGCAGACTGAAGGGCATAGATTGCCTACTTAATTGATCTTACCTACTTAACTAATCTTCAAATAGTTTTAACAAATATTTATAAATAAATAAATTTGATAACTTACACTTTTCCAATCTCCTATTTAGACTTTTCCAGAAACTCGTCTTGTTAGCCGGATGTGTCACTGGACTGAAAAAATAACTAATTATATATGTAAAGTTTTACTTCGGTCGCGATCTCATTTAACCACTAAAACGTCAATTAAATATATGTACGATCAGTCATCGTTCGGTCAAGGTAAATAACTTAGCAAAGGTTTTAAAGAGGAGTTTGCGCACACCTCGACACTGTCCTTGTTCCTCAGCGCTCAAGTAAACTAGTTCTTGGCTTAGCGGCACTAATTGCGATTAGTACTGAGGAAAGCCACAGTAGAGTCACACTAGTAAAAAAAATCATCCCGAGATGGCATCCAGTAACATTTTCGCACTTTTCTTCATTCTTCTGTTGGTTGACAGTCTACCAGATGTTAATTCTGCAAATCTGCGTAAGTCTTAGCTAACTAAAAAAATACTTTTATCACTGAACTATTAAACTATTCGGATTGTGTTAATTTTAAAAGGTGTTAGGTATACTTATAGCTCTATTTTTTGCTACTTGTGAAATTTGGATTCCATTAATTTCCGATATAATATTAGAAAATTTTTCTTATAAATAAAAATGCAACCATTACAATCTTAAGGCTAAACCATAAAATATATAGTAATAATAGTTTTTGGTATTTTCAGTTCATATGTTAATTATTAATATGTTCTTTAACCCTTTGAAATCAATATTTCTAAACGTCTGTGTTGTCTGGATCACAATTTATCAGGACTTATTTTTAACTCTCGAATTAAACCAGGTAACTATTATTTTGTTGGGCTTTTGTTTTGTATTATCTAGTTATCTATTATTTTTGATATTATATACATCATTGTTATATATTTTTAATATTATATATTCCCTAACTATTTACTATTTATATGGTCATTCCTCATTTATAAAAATATTTTCTTTCAAATATATATAACATATTTAATATGTGTCATAAAAGTCTGTGTTTCGCATAATATTCATAGGATTTCATTGATAATTGCATTAATAATTATGAAAATTCAAAGATCAGCAAACGTCCTTCTCTATTGATTGCATTAATTATCTAATAATAATATTTTAAAAGTACGAAACACGATGCCCGACATTGAATATTTTCTGATAAATATTTTTAATTTTTTAAAACTCCTGAAGTTCACTAATAAAATAGCAATAAATAAAAGTAATTCAGGTATTTATATTTTTAATACTATTATAAATAAGGATTTTATAACATGAAAAAATAAGATAATGTTGGTTTATATTTTATGAGCAACAAATACTTGGCTATATACAATATGTTTAGTCTCTTGTATTCACGGTTTGCGGTAGCACGTTATCGATAGTTAGCACGTCGTTGTTCAGCTCAACTTTCAACTTTTGAGCACAGTTGCCGTAAAAAATGCAGCCAGATGGCTAGTTGACCGCAGAAAATAATTAATTAAAGCAGCTAGAATGACATATGGAAATGTCACGCTATTACTGTTTACCATTTGGTAGGAGTTCTTGTGACAGACAGACAGGCACATGATTTTTCTGTTTTACAGTATAGATTATAGTTTCCCATCATGATCCTTGCACGTGTTTATACTTATCTGATTTCTTAAAACGCCTAAAGTTGTATAATGGTTTAATCAATAAATTATGATAAAAACACTAAAAAATATATTAAATTTTATTTAATATATTGAAGTCCAATTTTACAAGCATCGTATTCGTTGTAATGAGCGCAAAGTACAAGTTTATGAACGTGAAATGCGAAATTAACAGTTGATGTGTATTTTTTAATATTTCCCTAATATCCAATCAATCAAATTGTTTAAGCGTACTTTTTTACCTAATAAATTAATTTTTAATAATAATACAACTAATAATAGTATATTGTATTTTTTTTGAAATACATTAAACGCTCGTAACTTCGCGCTTTGCGCTCGTAATTTTGCGTAATTGTTAGTGTAACTAATTATTAAACTAAATTAGGTATTTAAATAAACTTTATATATTTAAATATATTTCTATAGCATAAATATATAGTCATAGCGAGAATACGAACACGAATTTATTTTTAAATTACATAAATACTACACTCAGTAAAGTATTAGATGGATTGTTCTTAAATTAAGCATAAATATATTTGCAATATGATTTTTTAAAAGCCATTTAATAATGCATACTTTTGAGCAAAATGAAAATTACATATTTATTTTTTAATATTTATTAATTTACCACTTATTGATCGGTTAACTAAAAACCAAATCTTTTGACCTTTCAATTAAATGGTTAGTTAATTTTAAATTAAGTGGTCAGTAATATTATTCATGTATGGTAACTTTGTCATAAATGATTGATTGTTAAGTATAAAACCATTATGTATAATTTGTATCCATTAATTAAAATTTTTGACGGCTTATTTAAATAAATAAAATTAAATAAAAATTAAATTGATTCATTCAATTGTTTTTTTTTTGTTATAAACTCAGTTTTTTGTCAGTGATACTGCTCACATTTTTTGATAATCATACAAGTAAACCGCAATTACATCATACTATTGTTTCATAAACATTATTTTTTACAATGCAACAATGAAACAGTCACGACACGTAATTTAACTGTTTATTTATTGTGCAACGCAATTTTTTTATGATATGATTTTCAGCTTCCTTCATAAAACCATGCCTTCGAAACGAAGAGTTACACAACTGTATTCTGAACGAGGGAAGAAGAGTCCAGAAGCAATTTACAGAAGGCATTCCAGAGCTAGGGATTGAGTCCATAGATCCTCTGATGGTTGGCGATATCGAACCTGTCATAACTCCTGGAGGTATGCGTTTCAAGCAGTTCAACGCAGTCTTGACGGGGCTGAAGAACACGAAAATGATGGACTTGAGGTGAATAGAACAATTACTAGCATTCTTTAATTCTTTGGTTACCGAATCTTTTTGGGTTACTATTTAAATATCTATGTATTACATAATACAAAAAGTATGTGTTCGGAAAAAATGCTATTTGTACCTAAAGCAAATAACTCACTGTTTCTTTATTCAGTAAAAACATTGGATCCAAAACAGCAAATTTCGGCAATCAAAGGGTTACAATTTCATCTGCGCTCTCTTTTTATAAAATAATCCAATGTTTGCGTTAAAAATCTGAATCACTATGCTATATAAAAGTGTACCTAAAAGATTTGCGTTCTTTGTATAAATTATTTTGAAAAGATATTTCATTGCCTGAAGATATCGACAAGATGGGTGCGGTGTTTGCTCACAGTGCAGGATAACGCAATCGTGTGTAAAACAAAGTAAAAGTTTAAGACTCATTACAAACGCATTTTGTTTCTAACAATCTGTTTATCTGGAATAAGTGATAACGGACATCAATACTTATAAAAATTCTGGTACTACTCTTTCCTTGGTGCCATAAGTACGTGCTTAGTGTGCTTAAGGGCTAATCCAGCACTGGATATAATGGACAATTCATTGAATTACAACATGTGCATGTGCATCTGTTGCACCTATCTCGTTGATACCGCATACGTGAGAACAATATAACTATGTAAAATATAAAGTTTCATGACTTGATTGAGGAAGAGGTTAGATTTTTATCATGAAAACATTTAATGGTGCTTAGAGGTCATGTTGCGGATTAGAAGATTATTTTCTGTTATTGAAATAGTGACGTAAACTTGTATTGTTGCATTTACCTTAATATTATGCCTTAAACAAGATGTAGACAAGTCTTTTAGATATGATGGATATAATTTGCGATTTTTAATCTTCAGGTTTAATTGCTTCAATATTAAAATGTAGTGATAATAAGATCATTAAAAAAGTGGCAAGATTTTCCTCTTTTATAAAATGTTTCGTTGAAATAATTGTATCTATGTTATATCTTTATGGTAATAACTAATTGTTGTAATACGTATGTATGGTACACGCGTTTATTATTAAATCATTGTTAAATCGCAACGGTTTGAAATATGGTAATAATTATATGTATGCGCTGTGTCGTTATCTTCTGTATGAAAGCAGCTGTCGTCTCTGTTGATTTAAAGTAGCTCTGTTTGGCTGAATTATCGTAAAGGGTGATCCAACTTCAGTTTCTGAAGATGAAGAGACAAACAATCGTCGCATAAGACACTGGTTATCTAAAGGTTAAGTAGCAAAACCTACATTGAACCCCGGACTCACTGTAAAAAATGTATTTTTTGTGTATAATGGGATTGCAAAAGGATTGTGCATTATGAAACTCTTTAACCTAGCCAAACAATTGTAGCAAGTTTCTATCGTGATCAGCTGGATCGTTTGCATAAGGTAGGAAAATAAATAGGCTGCACTTGCCAACGAGTCTTGTGGCGAAATTGGATGAAAGGTTTTATCTCATCCACCTTGCTTTCTCCGATTACCTTTTATTTCTTATTTTGCTTATTAACATATCCAGAGAGGTGGAAATGTGACTCATCAGAGAATTTTTTCTTTGAACTCCAATGTAATTGTGTATAATATAATACATCTTTTTATTTTATAGATTTGACACCGTTGCCAAAACAGGACATTCACACTATTTTGGAAATTTGACGATGACGTCAAATTATACATTAGAAGGAAAGCTTCTTATGTTCCCAGTTAAAGGAAAAGGCGACTGTATTACAAAAATAAGTAAGTTAATTAAATTTATGAAACAAAAATATCTTGTCTTAATATATTCGAGATGCCTTATCAGATTTAATAATCGCTGCAACATTGACCTATTTTAACAGATCTGCCTTTGAAACTTAGTCTTCAATAAGGTCACATTGTTCACTTAAAATGGCTTAATTAATCCGCGAGAAACTAGTTTGCAATTATCGATATATTATGTATATATTCAATCAGACAATTATCTAACAATATGTAAGCGCTGTAAAGTTGTTTTATTTGTAAGCATACTTGATTGATTTTACTTAGTTATTATATGTACATTGAATTATAAAGGAATGAATCAAGCGTGTTGTTTTTATGGTTACGATTAGAGCTAATAATGATAAACATATATTCAGCGACATATTTAAAAGTCAACGTTTATAAAAAAGAAAGTCTTTCGTTATTTATTTTACAATTTATCTGAATTTTTATGACAGGGTGTGAGTCAGATGATGTTTTAGCGAATTAGGTGTGAAAGTAATTAGTAAATGCATACTATTTCTAATATGGCGTATGTAAATATAAACAGTGTAGAAGCATGAACCTGGAAGTCATTCACTTGGATTAGTGCCGCGCCATTGTATGTGTCTATGTGTGATCACGCTGGCCAGTGGCAGTTGTTGGGTATTTGATTAAATGTATAATAACTTTTGGTTACTTCATATTACGACTTTACACAAATGGCGCACAAAGGATAATTACAAAAATATTGGTCGGGGTGGAGGGTTAAAAAGGAGTCGGTCGATTTTTTACGGCTTCGACTCCACAGCCCTGATATTGCCATTAAAAATTATATTTGTTGATACAAATGTGTAGAAAAATATAGCAGTTAAAACTGTTTTTGTAGTGTACTGACTGTTATTAGTTAACGAAACACAATTATAAAATAAAGTTTATTTAGCATTTATAAACAAATTGAGAACAAACGATTGAACGTCTTCATGCCCGCACCATTTCACATTTCAAAGCAGAAAAAATATAAAATTCACAAAAAATAACAGACAGAACATTACAACCGTTTCATTTACTTACATAAATTTAGCCAGAAAGAGTATGTTACATTTTCAACTTTCACAACATTTCACAAATATGTTAACAATGGTAAAGTGTTATATGGAATTTTTATTATAGAATGCAATATTTTAAAACTGAAATGGCTCCGTTTGTGTAGAAAAATATAGCAGTTTTAATAATCTTTCTTGGGTACTGATAGTGATTAGCAACAGGATTTGTGAAAAAGAATATAAATTAAAATTATATGATTAACTTTTGTGATTTTTTATGGCACTAGATTTTTAATGAAACAACTGGAAATGATTTATATTTTAATGTTGAAGGGTTGTAAGTTATAATCTGTATGTAAATAAATTGTGACTGTTTCGCACCATTATTTTAAATCTCGACTGTTGTTCCTTCCATCTTATAATGTCATTTGATACAGCTAGGTTGTTGAAAAAAAAGGAATTTGACAAAAAAAATCTATGATATTAATATGATTGATTCTTTAACAAAACAACATTAAATAAGGGTTGAAGTTCCCAATATAGCTTAAAATGCCTGCCGATCCACAAATTCTCTTGAAAGTCTTTTAATGTATTTATTATCTCATGATTAATTTATTTTATTTCACATCTTAGAAGACGCCGATTTGCAGATGGATTGGACTTGGGAGATCTACACGGCTGAAGACGGAAAAAACTACACTAGAATGACCGGTTACACTAGTAAATTTGATTATGGAAAAGTGAACACAAAGATGAATGGACTCTTTAACGATAACAAAGAAATTGGTTAAATAATATTTTGATTCTAATAAACTAATACCCAAACTTCTTGATTATAAATTATGTATATGAATTGCAGAAAACATAATTAACAACTTCATCAATGCAAACGCCAAGGATCTACTGAAAGAAATAGGTGGACCGGCGATCAAGAAGGTCGAGAATAAGATTACTAAAATATTCATGGACTTCTTCAAGCAGATTCCGTACGAAGAACTTGTATTACCAGCTTAATTTTATTCCACAGCAACATTTTATATAAATAAATATCAATTTATTAATTTAACAAGTTCTTTTTATTTCAAAAGAGTATCAAAATCTTATAAAACGCTATTTAAATGATTAAATTTAGCCTTTGGTTCAGACATATGCATCGAATTCCATAGAGAATCGTATATTTCTATCACTTTATAACCCATGATTTCTAAATGTCGGTTTCGCAGTAAAGTCCTTCCGCTTTTCACATATTTTATTATAGGCGAGTTGGTTTCTTCTTCAAGATCATATAGTTTAACTAACGAATTGCTCTTTTCTAATACGATTGCAATCCTAAAAAAATACATATTAGTGTTATAAAAATATATTTGTTTAATTATTTATATAAACTTACTTTTGCACTTCCATTTCGTTACAGTTTTGAGAAATTGGTATAAAATTTCCGTTTCTGTCTTTTTGAAGATGAAAGTCTATGTTGTATCCGTAAGGTGTAGAATGAAATATTTCTATAAGGTTCCTATCATCGACAATTTCTAGCAAATGTTCCAAGACATCTTGTTGGTAGTAGTTCATTTTTATAGATGCTGAAAATAAAATTTAAAAATTACAATTTCTTTTTATCAAATGATTTTTAATTTTATTCAAATAAAAACATAAAATTTCTCACTGCACAGATATTTTGTCAAAATTTAATTTGTGCATATTAACTAATATTATTCTACTTCAAATTTTTATTTATTTGACTATTTCAAATGCTTACATGCAATACACACAAAAATAATTTTTCTCAATGATTTTTTAAAGTTAAAATTTATTTTTATAGTTGCCATTTTAAAACAAGATGGCGGATCTGGCTGGCTAACAAACTTAGCGGAAATGTGTAAAAGCTCTTTTATAAAAAAATGTTTCATGGCAAAATGTGTCCATCACAAGTGAAATAATAATTTAAAAACATATTTTTTAAATTCAAATTTAGTTTTAATATTAAATTATATAAAATTTTAATATTTAAAAAAAATATATTTAACCATCATGAATTTAAAAAAAATATAATAGTCGCCATTTTGAAATAAGATGACGTAACAAGTTGGCTAAGAAATTGGCCTAAGCATATAAATGACCTATATTTTTTAAATTTTGATGGAGATCTAATTAAAACTAAGACAGTTATTGTGTACTCAAAAACCATTATATCCCATATAAACGACAGCAAAAATGTTAAAAAATTGTTATATTTTAATTTTATTTTTATTTCTATTATAGACCTCTTTATTTTTTTATAGGATTTCTTTTAAATTTTTAATTTATTATACTTTTTTGAATAACCGCCGTTTTGAAACAAGATGGCGGATCAGGCTAGTTAACGAACTTAGCTGAGATATTTACAAGATCTACTTTTAAGAAGAGTTGTCTTTCTTAATGTGTACTATATATTTTTTGTGTATTATAATAATACTATGTAATGTTTTTTGAGCATCATGACGCATTGGGGTAACCTGTTAGGTAGCGATGGTCTTAATTTAATTTGAATAAATAATTAAAATCCTCTGCATTAGTATTATTTTAGAAAAACTACGTTATCAATACATCATATTATATATAAACATGTATATATATTTTACCGTATGTTGCAATTTCCTGAAGATATTTCTGATGAAACCAGGGAATTTTATGCTCGGGAATTTCTAGGCAAACTGCTCGGTTCAACTCCATTAATTTTTCACGCACAGATTTGGGATAATGTGGCTAAAAATTTATAACAATAAATTAAAAGAAATTATACTTGACAATTCAAAAAATGCTTACATATGGACTATTAAACATAATTTCATCATCCAGTTTCTCCATAAATTCAATTGAAAATATATATTGTATGATGGTTTCGGGTAAACATTGAAAGTAACACAGTGTTATACTTTGATCCAATAACTTGATACTTTTTATGTCGTACATATCTCTAAAATAAATTAATACATATTATTTAATAATTTAATTTTAAATATCAAAAATGAATACCTTTCAAAGATTTCTATGAACAATTTGAGGAAATCTTCTTTAGGAGTAATGGCCGTGTTATAAAAACAAGTCATAACTTTTAAAATTGTGTCGCCATATATGTTTTCTTTTTTAAACAAGCAATAATCGGCGATTTTATTAAGAAATGTTTTCGCATATATGTTGAGATCAAAAAAGTTATAAATCGACTGTCTGATGCTTACAGACGACAGTTCGTTATACACAACTTTATTGTATTTTGTAAATATCTTATCCATGTTTTCCATACTAGACTTATTACCTAGCATAATATTAGTTTTACATATATTGTTCAAGTTGAAGATAGAACTTTTTTTGTCATTTAAAAACCTTGTATTGCAGTCTTTAATTGATGTTTTCATAGTATTTATTAAATCCAGATCGTATTCAGAAGCGTTCTTTTTATTCAACAGCTGCAATAACTGTAGACTCTTCATCAAGTATAATATATCTCTGGGCATCATCTGATGAGCAATATTGTGATATTTCTTGATGAGCTTATCCAAAAAGCTATAGTAACTTTTTTCGTTCGTGCTTATGGGTTTGCAAGCGATGATAAACGATAAAATCCGAACAAACTTCCACGGCAAGAAGCTCTCGTAACTTTCGGCAATGACGTTTTGTAAATGTTTCAACATTGAATTTTCGAAATATTTATTTCGGTAAGTGCCATCGATATTAAAGCAAAAGTATATATACATATGACACAAAAGTATCGTTTTGTTATTATAAAGTGAATTATTAATAAATAGCTCTGCAGTTCTATACCAAAATTTGTCGCAAATTACCGGATCGTTTATTTTAAGATATCGCAAAGAGTTGAATATGGACAAGAGTGTCGTAGTATATCCAGTTTCGACCAGTTGAGCTACAATATTTTTCAACAGGTTCCTGTTGCTTAGTTCCGATATTGACGTTTGACAATAGAGCAAATCAGGCAATTTTGTGTAAGTTTTAATTCTGTCGTCAAACTTTATCTCTTCTAACAACAATTTTACTTTGGCTTTTAATTCAGTTAAAAGTAATGCTGGTTCCAGATGATCTTTGAATACCTAAAAAAAATATACATTACAGCAATTTGGCAACAAAAATATGATAATATTTTTTACCAATATAATGTTTTTTGTATTTAGTTAAAAATATTAAAAACAATATTTATGATATATTGTACAATAATTTATTTATTTAAAGCTGAGTTTTGAGATCTACATTATGATTAAGATTTTTTAGTAATATGTGTAAGTATAATCTAGCGTACAACATTCTAGTGAAGAACATTTTTATCAATTTTGGACCAATATTATATTACTAATAATGACATTAATAATTATTGTAAGACACATTCGTTTGTGGATATTGTAAATAACAGCAAATGTAACATAAATATAAAGGATTTATGAACAGAAAAAGTAAGAAAAGAATTTTATCAAACTTTATAATAAATAACTAAATAAAGAAATTATACGTTTAGAATTATTATTGTTAAGTTAAAATATAGTAATAATTAGCTTGCAGCTAATTCTATATAAAAATAATTAGCACTGAAATAATATAAGTTAAACCGAATAAATACCATATAAATTACCTTATGTAAAGTCACTACTTCTTCAATATTCATTTGGTGTACCATAGGAGTGATTATATTGCAAATCATGTATATATCTCTTGAATTAGATATAAACCAATGACGAAGATTTAAAAAAATTAAAACCTGTAAGAAAAAAAGTTATGAATTAAAGTATATACTATTTATATTTATAAAAAAAACGTATATTCGGATTGTATTTATATTTTACTTTGATTATTTTTAAAATATACTCATTCGTATTTTGCATGAAACGAAAACCTTTAAATATTTTTAGAGTAGCATATCGTTTTGTGTGTAGTTTTGTCTCCTCTAACTATAATTTTATCTGGATATTGAGAAAAAGCGTTTAAATCTAAGCATGCCAATTTAAAGGACAAATCTTTCGGAGTTTTCACTTCGTTACCCTGTGAGACGCTTGGTGGATTTGAGTAGTATATATTTTTATAGCGCTAATATTAACACTTTGGGCTATATCGCCGCACATGTATGGCGGTTGATCTTTTTCTGTTTTGAGGTACCCCAGATATTTATATATTTACATATATAACTGAAGAAATAATAAATAGAAAACATTATCTTTATGTTTTTAAAATTTGCTTTAATGTAAATGATTTTCTATAATTTACTATAAATGAAATATAAAATAATAATAATTAAATAAAAACAGAAATAATTATGAAAAAATACATAAAATTAGCTCACTTTCGGTGGATAATAAATTAACAAATGTGTATAAATTAACCCACTATTCAAAGGATTTAAGTATATACATATGTAAATCAGCTGTCGGTATTTGACAGCAGGGGCAAATGCGGAAGGGTCTGTACGAATCCAAGTGGTGTAGCAGTTGTGGAAATAACGAAGACCTTGTAGTGTCTTGAATTTTTGCAAACCCTTTTATACGTTTCCTGCGAGCAGCTTATACAAATGGGGAAAATGCTTATTTATATCGATTGGGTTGCATGGTCAAACTCCACTTTTTAAAGAACACCATAAAGAAGCCTGAGTTTATATCTAATGTAGCCATCCATTAACAAATCAAATGTGATGAATTCATGTCTTTTAGACAAATGAATAATAAGTATTTGTCGTGCGAAACAATGCCATTCTTTTTTAAACAATACGTTTCGATAAGTACAATACATTGTTTAGTGGTAACAAACGGTTATATGTTATAAAAGTTTATGGTGATATTAATTTAGTTGTTTTAGAAAAAATGTTATACTATGGCAATTTCTTTATAAAGTGCATTTGTTTAAATTACACTTTCTAACGGTGAAGAATGTAGAGTCCGCTACAAATCTATTATTATTTTGAAATGAAAATTTCTGAACTTAATATTTGAACATATACCTGTATTAAAGTTTTATAATCATTTGTAGTCAACACTCCTGTTTTTAATAATTTCATTAACTTTTTTTTATAATTGTTTAACAAATCCTTGCTTATAATAATATGAA
This sequence comes from Plectrocnemia conspersa, assembly GCF_051122295.1. Taxonomy (NCBI): domain Eukaryota; kingdom Metazoa; phylum Arthropoda; class Insecta; order Trichoptera; family Polycentropodidae; genus Plectrocnemia; species Plectrocnemia conspersa. The sequence goes on along the minus strand of NW_028277177.1, from coordinate 4,928,061 downwards.
TATTACCATAGCAAACAGTGAGGTTATGAAAATCTTCCACTGAATTGCAATTATCTGAAAAATTCAAATGATATAGATGTATACAAATATTTAAAATTAAGTAACATAGTTATAGACACCATTTAAATGAACATACTTAGCAACGTATTAATAGCTGGAACTATTTTTGCAGCAGTATAAGCAAATCTTAGACCGTTCGGTGATAGCATGTAATTGGTATATTTCATTACTGTCTTACAATCTAACTCATGTTGGTTTGCTAATATTTTATCGTTACATGCTTGTATCATATTTTGGAATTCTTTTTTGCCTAGATCTACACTCATTTTTTTCAAGTAATACAAACAGTACACAATTTCTTTTACAGTCATCGAATCGAGTCTATTAAATAGATTTGCTAAAAAATTATCAAACTCCACGTTTGAATTCCGATCTTGAATGTAATTCTCTAGAAGTTTTATAGGTGAAGTGTCGTTGTCTATTTTGATTAAGTTATCTAAGTAAGACTTGTTATATTCTTTTTGAAGGTCCCATAGAACAAGAACCGCTTCACATAAATGTTTGCATTTTAACTCGGAACTTTCGTCGGATACAATATCTAGCACTTCTTGTATTGAGTTGCAGTTTGTTAACTTATTAATTAAGGGATCGCTAGTATCGTACAAATTTAATCTGACGTTTACTTCACTTAACATATTTTCAATGATGGGCTCATTTTCGAATGTGTCCGAATTAAAATCATCATCGTCACATTTAGTTGTATAACACTTTAAAACATTGTAATTCATAGGTAAATAGTCATAGTATTTGTAAGATGACGCAGAACTATATTTATCACACTTTTTAACTGCAGACACTATATTTCTCTTTGCGTTTAATAAACGTAAGGATTTTAAATAACAAAAGTTATATCGTTTTGATAACACTTTATGCAAATGCGACATTTTTTATAAGCGCATCACAAATGTCACGTTTAAAAATTTAAATATTTTATGAATTGGTATGAAGGTGTAAATAACCTAACTAATATACTGTGCATGGTATTTTGACAGTTGTTTAGTTTTAACTTTAATATAGGTCTTAGGTAAATATTTCGTGAGCATCAAATTGCGTTGCCAATTTAAAAATCTGACTTTAAATTTAATTAACTATATTTATAATTACTTTCCTAAAAAAATTACCTTAAAATATTCATTAAGCATTTACAAATAGTAAAAGTTCGATATTCAGTGAAAATAAGTTGGGAACTACAAAAATAAGCTAAAAAAAGCTAAAAAGTTTCTTTCGGTTAGAATGTCTTCATTTTGTATTACAATCACTGGCGGTCGATGAAATATTGTGTCTCAGTCGCACGATCGCAAAAACACTGTATTGATGCGTGTGTCAGAGCGAGTCCTTGACCCTTTTGCTCTGTCACACGTATGCATCAGCACGGCGTTTTTACGATCTTACGGCTGACACAATGTTTCATTGCAGTCATGCAAAGCATAAGAGCCCAGCTTAACAGGGTTCCCAAATTTCTAAAACTTTTGCTGACGGGATGTCAGCGTTGACAAGAGAAGTGTGTCCGTTACGCCAGTGCTACCAGAGTGCCGCCAAGTTTTAGCCATAATAAACCTTAATAAATAAATATGAATAAGCCACTACACACTCATTATATAAAAAAATATTATCAATATAAAAAGATCGAAAGTTAAAATATAACATATACAATATAAATACATAATCGAGATAGAGTTATCTACATACTCACATACAAATTTTAGGAAATAATATATTTTATAGTATTACTAACAAGGTAACCGTTTATTTTGAAATTTGCTTTTAAGGAATGCAGTAAGTGAAACTATTTTATTTTTCTTGAATCTCGCACCATCATAATTACATAAGAAGCAAATAATTCGAAAAATTGTTTGAAATACAAAAAAAAAATACACAGAAGTTTTCACAGAGCAATTTGTTGCACAGTTTCTTTAAGTAAGTTCACTTTTGAGAAAAATACATTATTTATAATTTGCACATACGACAGATTAAGTAAATATGAAATATTTGTGGTTTAGAAAGTAAATTTTTAGAAGTTTATATTATTGTTTTACTCTTCTAATAACTCTCGTGAGTGTTAAAGGGTCCTTTAGTAATATAAAAATCATAAAAGATTACAAAAGAAACATAATCTTGCATTGCTGGTTATTGAATACAAATAAGCATAAAAAATGAAGCTTAAAAAATATATTAATGATTTCGAAAATCTTCAAGTGAGAAAGAAAAAAAATTAAAATAGGTGAGTCTATTTTTTTCTTAAATGCTCTATTATGTGAATTTGTACAAACATGTAGTAAAAATCATTTCATCTTCAATTAAAAAAAAATCTATTTTATTTCATAGTAATTTATGTATGTTGACCAAAAATTTTTAGTTACGTCATAGAAAACAAATTAGTCTATTGTATTTATAAATATTTATTGTATTTAAATTATATTGCTGAAAAAAATAAAGATTATTCTTAGAAAAAAAAATTATTAGGGCCAAATAAAAAAATTGATTCGCCGGCCGCCATTGACGTTGACGTTTGTCTGGTGCATCTGATAAAATGCTAAAGAAGAAATTAACGGTTTTAGATCATCCAAATCCAGATCAATTTGATGTCAATGGTATGTGCATCCTATAAAATTATTTAATTCATCAGCAACGCTTCTTGAACCTACTGTGTAAAAAAGCTTAAAATGTAGATATTTTTGTAAAAAATCGTGTTTGAAATTTTTTGTAATGTCAAACACGTGAAGAATAAACTTATGAGCTAAAATTTGAGTAAATAATTGTAAATTGATTTACAGATGAAACTGAATTTAGAAGCGCTGTATTATGGCTGGAAGATCAGAAAATTCGACATTACAAGATCGAGGACAGAACAGCTTTGCGCAACTTAAAAAATCCTGATTGGAACAAAGCGTTTGAGAAATACCAAAATGATCTTCGAAGCCCCGTAATCGATAAAACACCATATGAGCAATTAACTTGGTTGACTTCAATGGCTATACGATACGAATATGCCGATAATGGTAATACTATAACTAATCTTAATTTAAAATTAATTATGAACATCTTTTTATATGGTATATATTTCAGCGGCTGAATACAATGAGAAGATTAGTGAAATACGTAGCAAGAGATCCTCTGTTCCCAATGTGATATCAAGCAATCCTCTGGATAATCTAGATTGTATGTATACTTACTTTCTTTTTAAATCTAAAAATATATGTATGTCCTTACTATGTATAAAAACGATTAAACATTAGCTTCTGAACCAAAATATTCGGCCAAAACTGAACATATATAAATCGAAACTTTACAGTTTTGGTTCGATTTCGTTTTAAAAAGTTACAAAATCATGCTTACTGCTCATCTGAAGCGTATTTTTGATCCGGTTTTCAAGACTGATTTTCATTTACTGAATTTTGGAAATGCACAAGGGTCACCCCTAGTCATCACAAGGGTGACAAATTGTGAATCAACAATTATACCAGTCATAGTGTTGTCAGCTTATTCCCAAAGTCTCACAAAAGCAGTAACAAAATCCCTTGTGGGGATACAAGTATGTTCTGATTTTGATAAGTTTGTCATGGGTTATATTAGTAAGAAAATTGTTGGATCGTGCTTGCTCAGATTTTCTAACTTGATTATTTCCGAGTTATTTGAGTGATCATAGACAGTTTATAACCTATGGGGACGGGTTGTCGAATGATTACTTTACTTCATCAAGAGTTTCTCGAGGGTCCAATCTTGGCCCTCTACTCTTCTCATTTTTTGTCAAAGACATTAATACAGTAAGGTGTCAAAATGAGTGATTATATCTGAGCGCAGTTCATAGTCAAAGTACTGGTGTATGTCACACAGGCATATATATTAATTTTATAAAATAATGTCCCTTATCTCACAAAAATGATAACCAATTTGGGTGTTCTATTTCAAGACTTTGAGTGTTCTATTTCAAGAGTATAGAACATAAAAGTAATTCTTCAAGCTGACGGTAGGGAACAAATCTAATCTAATTACAAAGTTAATTTACTAAAACAAATTTTATTATAAAAGCGATTTTTTTTAATAATTTAATTTATTTTTTAAGAAAATATTTAATTCAACTACATAAGCACAAAAAAACATAAGTAAATATTTTATTTTTGTCAAACAAAATAAGCTTTTAGAAATAGCATTGAATTTAAAACTGAATCAGGTAACTTATTTTTAATTTTTGTGATAAATATTTCTGCTGTTGAGAATATTTTGCGTTTCTTTTACATTTGCAAAAATGTATAACTTTTTATAAATTAATCATAATTTCACTATTCTTTCAGTGTTTTTAACAGTAATCACATCAATGATGCTATTGACACTTAACCAACTAGCTGGGTAGTGACTATCTTTTATTATTTCTGACCTTTCTGAAGGGTCCAGTAGTATCTACTGGCAAAAACTAAAGTGTTTTGTGCTATGTCTATGAATGAATGTTTGTACTTTAAGAAAAAAATATTTCAATGCATAATTATTTTTATAGCCCTGGTTAACTTCCCATGTGAGGGGCAATCAAAGAGCTCTTTGTATAAACAAGAGATGATAATAAAACTTGATCGTAAATTATTTTTAAAGCTGACAGAGCTATAAGCATAAAATTTTTAACCCAAGAAAGACCTAAATATAATTTTATATATGATAATTCACATTGTTCATTTTATTCACATAATTAATTATTATCTATTTATTTAAACTAGAGATAAAATAAAGTAGAATAAAGCAAATTATTAATTATTCTTTTATGCAACCCACAGATTGAAACCCACTAATAAAATAATTTTAACATATGAACCAATACAATGCAGAATATTTGATAAATTTTTGTTTTTTAATTCCGTTTAATTCAAAAGTTATATCTTTTTGTTATAAATCTGTGTTGCGCAAAGTTCTCGCGAAACAGCCCGTCAGCCAAGTGTTGAGTAACAGAATAATTTTTGTTTTGATATCTTCAACTCTAAATCAACAATGGCAATAAAGAAAAAATAACCCCAGTTAAGCTATATTATGTTTTATGAGTTTTAACTTGGTCATAATGCGTCAAATGAAGTTTAAAATATCTGTAATACAATGGGCAAGTGTCAAATGTGGTTCTAAAACTTTTGTTCTGGGAATTTTGACTACGTGAGGTAGTCCTTAATTGGTTGTTAGTGAGGATATTAGGGTTGCCAGCAAAGCAGATTTGAGATTAATGGTATGGAAATTAGCACAAACGCTCAATGTTTCGCCAACATCAGTTATGTAAATTTGCAGAATATGGTTATGTCATAAATTATTGGAGGAAAGCCTTGCGCAGAAAATTTAAAAATGTCAATAATTAATGATTCTAGAACAGAAAGATTTATTTTTGATAGATCCCCAAATCCATCAAAACAGGATTACACTCCAATAAGATAATGTTGTACATTTGATGGGATATGAAGGGCATAATTCATTGAGTTATTGCATTATAGGCTGACAATGACGACATACACATCGCTCAGGTAATTCGTTTAAAGGCGACATTTAAAAAAGTATTGCTTCCAAAAATACAATATTTTTCGAATCAGATATAAAAGATTTGATTAACACGTAGAAAATAATTGTAAAAGATGGAGAATATGTAGCTCAGTAAAAATATTATGTGTTAATTTTTAACTCATTTAATCCGCACCTTTAAAAACTCAGACTTATGGAGCAATTTGATACTTACTCGTTTTCCGTCGATGTTAATTTTATTGTCAGCAATGATTTATACAAAAATTTAATTTTTTGTGTTTGTTATTGAGAAAATCTTTTCATTTAGTTTTTTTATTTTTTAATGGAGAAATCTTCTGGTTGTTCGTGATTTGTCTATTTAATTCCTCTTTCATCGTCAGCGTCACAATTTTAATCGGATCGTCATCAGTATTATCTTCTTTGTCTTCAATTACTTCTAATAGTTCTAATAATTTTTTTCTATATATCAAAAACATTTTTTTGGAGCAATTCTCAAAAAGCTTTTCATTGCCAACATATTCAGGCATTTGTAAAAAATGTATTAAACAGATGTGCTGCTATTTATTCTTTTTTAAGTTTTTGATTTTTGTGCTGCAAATATTTCGAATAATTTTTATATCATCTTGGACATCTTTTCCAATAGAAAGTTAATAATAATTTCAGAAGTCACCTTTATAGGATCGAGTACTTCAGAAATAGTTCTTAATCATTAAATCAATTAAAACGATCTTTCAATGATGTTTAGTAACTTTAAAAATCCTTCTGTCATGGAAATCAATAAATTCCACCTTGTATAATATAATAAAAAAATATCTTCAATGTTTTGAGCTCGTCCATTCATCCATTGTCAAGCTAAAGCGAGCATTCGCTTCTTTTAAATCTTTTATTTTGGCAATCATTTCATTTTTTTCTCTTCATAAAATTTTAATATCAATTTCATGATTGATTCTTTGGCAATGTAAATCCTTTTTGCGTAATATATTCTCGAAAGGAATCACTATTCGTAACCCCTCTTATGGAAAAACCATCTTTAGTAGCTAGTCGAGCAACAATTTAAGGAACTGATTGTGTTTAGGGAGGGTTGATATATTCTAATTCTTTTGGCACTATTTGAAAATTCAGTTTTTGTGGACTCTTCTTTAGTATTTTTTATCCATATGAATGCGATGAATTCTTTCTAGATGTTTTGCTAATTCAGTCGTGTTTGACCCTTTGCATGAGATTTATTTTGGTCAGTGGGTGCATTGGGCTGACTCTTTTTGTGTGAGTTTTTTGTAATGTTTAATGAAGCAGGTGGGAACATTTGCCTCCCCTTGAATTTAGTAAAAAAAATGCATTTGGATGATTAGTCGTGTCAATACGTGTCTTGTTATTTTTCGGTTCATCATCATTCCGGGTATCCATTTTAACCAAAATATAAAAATAAAAACCACCGATTCGCGACGGCAGATTTTATACCGACCGAAGTTTCTTACGAAATTGGATGCTATCTGAGTTTTTTAAAAAAATATCTGCAACTACTGCAACAAACAATATTTGTGATGTATTGGGGGACGTATTTATTTTTCGTAAGTGCCAGAGAAGATTTAAAAAAATTCAGATAGGAGATTTTGATATTAAAAATAGTCGTGTACGTGGAAGACCTGCAAAATTGGAGAAAGACGTATTGACCACAGAAATTGAAAATAGTACGTCCCAAACTATTCATCGATTGGCCTCAGAGAGCTCAGATTCTCCGAATCCACCACTCATGATCATTTATTTATTTTATTTATTTATTAAAATTATAACCATCATGATCTGACAGGTTAATCTAATGCGTCATGATTGCCAAAAGTATAAAATATATTACAATTTTAAAAAACATACAAATATATGCATTCATACAAATTCATATATACATATATAAGTAAACACACGAAAACAAAATAAAAGAACAGACACAAATCACCTCAACAGGTGTGTATTGTCCCACACAAATTGAACCAAAACTCCAAAAGTGCACGAGAAAATGTTAATATCTCTATGCACAGTATTGAGCAGACGTACGGCCTTAGCTAGAGAAGAGTTGGCAAGTGCTCCAGTTCTAGACTATACAGGCAAGAACAGTGGATGCGACCAAGAACTATAACCACTTTTCGGAGCCCACATTTGAAGCTGCTCGATCACCGAAGGATTGTTTACGATGCTCTTGAGCAATTTCCAGAAGTGTTTAATTATATAAACACTTCTACAGGAATCCAAATCGTAGAGCTAGTTTCTTGTATGCTGCGGACTAGAGTATAATAAAGAGTGCGCAATACTAAAGTATTCCTGAAGTAGCGCGCACATCTTAAGATAAAACCGAGCATTTTTAATGATTTGCTGTGAGTCTCTGCAATATGCTGGCTAAATTTCCAATGTTCTTCGAAAGTCACACCTAAATCCTTAGTTAAAGAAGACCTGTCTAGAATATATCCGCCGAGATGGTAGGAGTATTTTGCCAGCATCAACGACCTTGAAAATTAAATTGTGTGACATTTCTTTACACTGAAAGGCAATTGGTTATAGCAAGCCCATTTCCATAAAGAATTGAGATCTTCCTGCAGGTCGAGGGAATCCGAAATTGACTGCACTTTCTTGAAAATTTTCAAGTCATCTGCATATAATAAAAAATCTGAATGATCTATTGCTGTTTCTATGTCATTAATGAACAATAGAAACAACAATGGACCCAAGTTGGATCCTTGAGATACTCCAGTAGAGGTCTTATATCATTCTCAAAAAGAGTTCTTATACTTGACGAACTGATATCTATTGTTCAAGTAATTTGAGAATAGGTTTATAAGACCTTCAGAAAACCCTAAATTAGACAACTTTTTCACAAGTAAAGCATGATTAACTTTATTGAATGCCTTTTCAAAATCTGTGTATACGACGTCCACTTGTACACCAGAGTCCAATGATCTTAAAATAAATCGGAAAATGATCTTGAAAAAAATCATTTGAAATAAATTGGCAAAAATTAGAGGCAGGGCGTATGAATTCCGCACGAGTTGAGTGACATAAACAAAGAAGCATGTGTGTGCACTTGCTGAGAACTCTTAGATCTTGAAGAAAAAACACCATTTTTACACCATCTGGTGACTGGAGATGAGAAATGGGTACTATATGACAACCGTAGAAGTAAAAAACAATTGTTACCAAAGAAGCAGGTAGCAAAAACAAACGGCGAAACCCGGACTGACTGCAAAAAATTACTCTTGTGTATTTGGTGGGATAGCACAAAAAATTATGCACACTATGAAATTATTTGGATAGCACAAGAAATTATACACACTATGAAATTATTCGACCTGGTCAAACGCTTACATTTTTGTGTTTGCATTACAATTTCTGCATTTTTGAAAATCTGTGGCGATTTCTATTTCTGGGTGATCTTGCACTGTTAAATATGATTTTCTCAAGGGTTGATCAATTGAAAGCCTTTGTAATAAATTATTTTTATCTTAATTTCAGTTACAAGTGATGGTTTTGTTTCCGGCATAGCAAGAGTCGCAACAGTCGGTTGTATAGGTCCACATCATGATCCTCGAGTGCGACTCAGTGCTCTGGCTTCCGTCGTTAAAAACACACCACATCCCCCGCCGACTGGAGCTAATACGGAAAAATGCGACAATCCCAGCGACGTATTGAACTTACTGTTCATGTCAGAGTTGAGATCGTTGCAAACATCGATCAACGAAGCTTTGGTGGCCGTTCAGAAGATAACGGCGAACCCAAAGACTGACTCTAGTCTCGGCAAAGTGGGATTTTGAATAATGAAATCCTGTTTATTTGTGTTTACATGATTCTTGTCAAAATAATATATATCGATCTGACATAAGTAGATCTTTTTTCTGATGTATTTATAAAAGAAAATAAAAAAATAAAATTATTAAAGTGGAATATTTTATTATTACAAATTACTATATAAATTCATTATTGATATTCAAATATATCTAAAGTAAATTAAGTCTTGAACGGTGGCCAATCGCATATTCTTGCAATACCTAACCCTGAGAATCCTGAAAAAAAAATGAATGAATATTAAAACGTGACTTTTTATCATAGGGGTCAAATGATAACGATCATGACGAGTTTTATATCGTAGCACGTATTGATAATTAAAATATCATAAAATCTATAATAGATATGACCGTCATTGTTTTAAAATACAATTCTTCAAATTCTAATAAATATTTATATTTTACTAGAAAAAACCCAATAATAACATGAAAGCAATACTAAATTTCAAATAAATAAAATTATAATCAAAGTGGTAAAGATTTACTTAACTAAAAATTTAAAAATAAATATATAAAAAGTACAGTAAAGATATTAGGAATATTTAAATTTATTAAATTAAAATATATTTAATTATTAATTTAATACCTAGTAGTACCAAAAAAAAAGGTAAAAATGTTGGATTTCTTTCCCGTATATGTCATTTTTTATGAGAAAATAAACCTCAAGCATTAATGAATCATTTAAGATCTGTGCACTATTGATTAATAGTATTCTTAAAGTTAATTTTTACCCAGGGCAATGATGTACAGCGTCGTTTTCCCGATTGGCGCTGGGTTTTTGGAAGCAATCGTTGCCATGTATCCTCCGACGCCAACCAATCCTAAGCCGCTTATGGCTCGGCACGCTGCGCAATTGCGATCACGTCCTGTCACAATCGAAACCATCTTAAACGACGGTTCATTGATAATTGCCACTGACGGCTAAGGTTATGTTTACTACTAAAGCAAAATCATTGACAATAGACTGTCATAAAAGCAAACATTTTGACCATGTACTAAAATATTTATTTTTAATTACAATTGAAATATACATATTATTTTCAATAAATAAATAAATAGCAACTTCAACATCTATTTAAATATTATTATTATATAAATATGTTTTGTATAAATAAATATATTTTTTTCACTTTTCTCTCTCTCTCAATTTGTTTTGCTTGAACTATAACAGATTATTCCAATCATCCTACAATCAAAGCCACATAAAATATTGAAGTGTCTCGTTTAAAAAATACAATAAATTAAATGAGTTCTAAAATAATTTCGAAATATTATAGTTTAACATTTGTATGGCTGTACTGCATATTGAGAATGCGTTTGCCACTGTTTTGTATTAATCATTGTGGGAGAACACTTAATGGATTAAGGTACGTGTCATAAATCATAAAGGATTAAATATTTATCACTTTAAGAATAGGTAACGCGCGTAGCCGTTTCCAAACTACCTTATCGGACAACAGCAGATTATTTCAAATAAATTCGCCACCTTTTCTAATTGGTCGTCCCACCGGACGGACCGCAAAATCTACCATGAAAGGGCCATGAACATAAATACTGCAACCCTTCAACTAAAAACCAATTCCAAAAGACACCCCGTCTCAACTGTTGCGCAACAAACAATTTATCTTTGTCTTAAGAAAATTAAGACACCGGACCCTATAACACGGACTTGGTATATATAATTAAATTGAAACAAAGTCGATACATAACAAAACATTTCTTTCCATAAAATATCAAATTCATCTAATTTATTAACACTTCTTTCTAAAAGAGGTTCTACACCAGAATAGTTTTATTAAAAAAATACATTATTATGTAATATATTATATTTATTTCGCAATGTTATTTTAAAATTACATATTCTAAATAAATCTTTTTTATGTATTATGTTTAATTTTGCTAATTTAAACTTTAAAATAGTCCACTCCTTGACCATTTTCTGGATCCGTTTATGTTTCCCCCCGTATTCAAATTAACAGTATGGCGATCAGCTGGATGAGATCAGGAAATTTAGAAACCGAATATTATTTTTATTACATAGAAATGCTTAACTTTCATAGGAAGATAACTAACATCGTATGTCTTAATACTGTAAAATATAAATTGTACGACTTACGCTTAGATTACCAACCCATCTTGAGAGACGAACCGTGAACATATTTTTTAATGTTAAATTGCAAGAGAAATTGTGAATTTTAATCGTTTGATTGGCATACAGTTAAGAGATAAATATTAAGTTGAGTATAAGTGAACATAAAGTACAGACTTTTGGAAGGATTGGAAGGCTCTGGTTCATTACGGCGTAATGTCTGAAACGTCAACTGTGGTTTTATTTTATTCTTTGTCTGAGCTATATGTGTAACTTCAGTTACGGTTTGGTACACCCGTGGTGGCCGTAGTGATGTACAATATGCTACGTTACATTTTAGGAAACGATGTGGGAGTCCAAGTCCCACAGATCGTCAAATATAATATACATAAATCAATCAGACAATGTTTTAATAGTGCGAAAAAGTCGAGATAAAGTATCGAATCAAAGTTACAAATTAATGTTGCAAATTAGTAAGAAATTAAGAAAAGAATTAGGAAGTAATATGTTGTTACTTTGCTTGGTTTTATGTGTACCTGCTTAGTTAAAAACACTCGTATGTTTCAGAGATGGTTAAGTACAGAAAAATATATAGTGGGGCGATCGTTTGCCATTCTTTTTGCTACCCCAAAAAAGATATCGCCGTTTCACGGGCCCAAATAAAAATTGATTTCTTAGTGAACGATAAAACTCGGAGCTTATCGAAATAAATTTCGGTAAGTCGTATGTTTCTAAAATGTTTTTGCTAGAATTTATAGATGTACCATTTGTATTCGTGCAATATATAATCTTCCTATTATATCAGAAGAAATAATAGGAAGATTAAAACATAATTTTGTCAATTAAAGCAAATTTGCATTTATATTTTTTGCTTGTTCTTTTCTAAAAATAATTATTGGATGATTATGTAATTTTCCCCACATCTACTGATAAAATGTTTATGTTTGCATTCATCTGAATTACTCATATGCATAATTTAAAAATTATATCGTATCTTCTTAAGATAATCGATCACTAACCAAAGATGAATTACACTCCCATTAGATTCAAGCCATACACAATGGTTCACCTTACTATAACTCAGAGAATATATTGTTCGAACTGTCTGAACAAGACACTGAGAACTTGTACCATCATTTTATAGTAACACGGAGAACCTATGTAACTTTATTGACCAACCGTTCGTTTTTACATTTTTTTCGTTCAGTTGTAGATATTTTGGATATCATTTAAATTCTTAAAACTCAATTTTGTTGAAAATTTTACTATGCCGCCTAATATAAGAATTTTAACCGTTATTTTATTTACTTTGATTATACATTTATATACATAGTATATGATTGTTATAATTTAACTACATATTTGTATTTATTGAAACTCATAATTAAATTAAGTTTCATATATATTTTACAAAGCAACGAGGTCAGCGCCATCTTTTTTAAATAGAACTGGTATTGTCATTTTTTATAATGTATTCATAATATATTATATACTACAAAGGTTATGCATAGAAGCAAACTACATGCTACATATTTTAAATAAACAATTTTGAAGGTAAAAGATAATTTAAGGCTGACGATGATAACAACAGCTGACAACTGAAAAATTTATACGTCACACGTGTAACTTTTCGCGTAAAGAATCACAATATTAATTGTAAATGTTGGAAGGTTTTTGAGAGCTAGTTTCAAAAATACGTATTGTTTAATGATTGCAGAATAAAATGAAAAAAAAATGTATAGACAAATGTATAATTTAACATCACATAACTGACTATATAATTTGCTATATTTTAAATCAGATGTAATATGTTGTATTATAAATAATGATTATGTTTTTCAGCTGAAAGTCTTAATACAGTAAAATGCGATCTGTTACTTATTAAATATCGCTCTCACTTTAAAATTTTTATTGCTTAATATTGACTTTGAAAATCTTCCTCACTGTTGCAAGGGGGTCCCACGGTGTTTATGTTTTGGTGTCGGATTTATTTGGAGCTAATTCGATTAATGTATGCGTTACAGAGCAAAGGACCGCGGACGCTTTTGATTGGAGCCAACAATCGGTCTGACAGCCAGTGACGAGCGTCGAGAGACTTGAAGTGATCCGGTGCCGCTCCATGACCAGCGTTCCCCCCCTGACTTCCAATTTGTGCCGGTGAAAGGTGAGGAGCGACTTGTTTCCTCTTTTGCGACCGTAATTTAGTCGAACTCTGACTGGTCTGTCGGTCAGTCGGACAATAAGAACCGTTTAACTCATTTGACTCAAAACAATTAATCAAATCACAAATAAACAACAAAAACAATTAACAACAAAGTGTTATGTTTTAGTGATAAACACAATCAATAATCAAATTTATAATTGAACCAACAATTACAACTATACAGGTAAGGTCAGAAATATTTATTTTATGTATAATTACAATTATATGTTAATGTTCAATTTTAATTGACTTAAGACCGTAATTAAAAAAACCCATATATTTTGACGTTTTTGGCCATCGTTGCACAATGTTCGTCCATGACAATGTTCCAAAATTGATCAATCAAATTAATGATTAACTATGAGCGTACTTTAACATACATATGTATGTACACATAAAAAAGAAAGTGTCCGATGCATCCGTATTTATATTATATTTCGTAACTCGAACGTTCTTGCTCATAGGTTATAGTTTCATTTGGCAGCCTGATTATTAAATTCAGATCACATGAATAATCAAACGACAATATCAATCAAAACTGTCATGTTAAAAATTATACGATTTACATATGTATCAATAGCGGTGCGTGGGTTAGCTTAAAGAAATCATAGCGTTATATTTATCACCTCCCCCTCTTTTATGAATAGTTTTTTTACATTTAATTTATTTTAAATAATTAAATTGATAATATTTTGGTATTAAAGCAAATATGTACTTTAAATTTAGCTACTTTTATTCTCAAAAATGACTAATTAATGTATACATATGATACATTTTACTATCGTTCATTTTATAACATGTACATGTACAATATCTTGAACTTTCATTAAATACAAAATATAATAAAATACAACTTCAGAAAAGCTAAAAGTTGTGAAAACTTCGTCTTAATTGGCAAGTTTAACTTACTTTAATAAAATTTATTAAATCTTGGCCTTTTTGTAAATTCTATTTTTTTCTTTAGCATCCAAATATTAACTCACACGGCAACATACGCCACATCATTAAAAATTATATAAAATTTATTCGCTTCAAATTTGACAGTTAAGATATGCTAGCTTTTTCTAATAGTTCAAATACAAATATAAATTAAAACAGTCCCGTTGAGCTAAATTTAATAAAAACAATAAACAGTATTTTTGACACAAATGTTATAAAAAAATTTCCCGTAAGAAAGACTTTCTGGCTGTGTAGGACAGGATTAATAAGGGACGCATTCGTGACTCTATGTGGTACTCTGGAAAGTGCTTTATAGTATATACGCTACTTCAAAAATATATTCATTAGAATCTTTTTTAAAAACTAGAAGTACTACATTTCACTAGGATTCCAGACAATGTCTAATTTAGGTTCACAAAACGTCCTCTTTTCAACTGTATTTATTCGTACAATATTATTTATATTGGACCAGCCAAATGTCCGAGCAATTTTTAACTATGAGTTATATTATTTACTAGGCTAAGTTTTGTGTATCTTTTAAATTTATACCTATGTCTATGGCTAAAAAATAAAAAACAGGTTAACTGAACTTTTTTATGGTTATATTTGGTAAACTACATATTAATTATGTTATTGCAATGAATATGTTATAAAAGTTGGCTTTGGAGATTTGTACCTTTTTGTACTATCTACAATAAGAAAAAATATCGTTTGTTATTTGTAATAAAATATGGTCTTTTAAATTGAAGAAATGGTTCAAATTCTTGTACTTAACATTAAATAATTATTCAGCTGTAAAAAAAAAAAAAATTTAAGTTAAAGATGACATAATATGTTTCATGCGGTTAAGAAATAATTATCTGACGAAACAAAAGTTTATTTACCAATTCTGTTCATTTTGCAAGTACAAATTAATTATTTAAGATGCGTGCGGTTTTTTAAATTGCACTGTGGAATTTTATCCATTTCGAAATAGCTTTTTTCTAGTTGGCCTCTGTACGATAGTCACGTTTGTGTTTTTAGAGTTACGGCTTTTTTCATTATAAATATTGAAAATATCTCAAAGAAAACATAACATAAACACAAAAAATACAAATAAACATATCGACCAATGGATTAGATAAGATGATTTAAGATTATGACTCACATTTGTATTTACATAAGTATATGAGAAAAATATTTTAACCAAAAATAATTCTAATATTTATTTACTGACACATAAATTTGAAATATGTCATTTATGTAAACTAGAGATTGTCTGTTTTAAAAACAGCTTTTTTCTGATAAATTTATAAAATTTATAAACCAGTTTTATTTAATTAAATAAAAATTAGAAATTTTATAACATGCGTCATATTTCTTTCCGGTTATCACCTTATCAAATCATTGAAGCGTTAGCTTATTAGTTAATTTACTCAACGAAAAACTGTTAAAGTAATACATTGAGAAAATATTAATATGTGGAAAAAGTTCATATACGTTTTTTTTTATAATTTAGGTTTATTTTGATTTATATATTAGTAGTTACTGTAATATTAAATAGCTAGAAAAATAAAACAATAGGAACAAATATTTTTTTGTGAAAAAATATTCACTGTCGACAGACTTAAACCAGCAACACAGTCTTCGCGTCGTCCTAAGAGCATTCAAAGCACACATTTATGCCTCTCAAATGCGATGACAAAGTCTCTCAATTCTAAAATCATAGTCAACGTAGTCTATATTATTTTCGAAAAGCATCCAACAAAATTTGCCATGAATTTATTCTTCGGAAACAAAACTATTTGATTTCTCAAAAAGGCTTTGTTAGTATTATCTCGAGTTTTTTAAGTGGCCTCCGTCAGTAAGATACTTGTGTTTCTAACCAGTTTTTTTATTTGTTTTGGAGTACCGCAAGGATCCAATTTGGGTCAACTGCTCTTACTTTTCTTTATTAATGACATACTTAGAAGATTTGTTATACTACGATGGCCTGAAAACTGTTTTTCACTAAAGTTCTATGTAAACATCACAATTTTGGTAGTTTTGGTCCTAGCAACCATCTATGTGTTATTTTAATATTTATAGATTGAATTTATTCATAATGCAAATAAATATATATTTTATTTATTTTTAGTTACTCGCTTGCAAAGTAATCAAAAACATAAATTTATTATTTCAATCGGAATATGACCTGTCACGAAACAGTTAGATTAAAATGTAAATATTTAAGCGCAAATAAAACAGACAAATTTTAAACGTGCGAATTTCATAATTTTAGGGATTTATTATTGTATCTATCGATTGAGTCTCTATATAATTTTATCAAACATAACTAATTATTTAACTGCAATTCATAAGACCAACTGTTTTAAAATTTTTATATTTTTAGATTGAAATTTTAGCTCAGCAATTTAATTACGCCCGCATTTTTATTTGATTTGATTTGATTTGATTATTTATTATTTCACTGTTAGTATATGAGCTATGGTACTCTTCGCTGGTTCTGGAGTACCGCAGGGATCTGGTTTAGGTCCTCTGATCATCCTTCTCATCAATGACATACATTCGTAAATGAGGAACTTAAAATATTTATAATATACTGATAATCTGAGTGTTTCATTGTATTTATAAAAATACAATGAAACACTCAGAAAGTCTTTATGAGCAAATTTGTAATTAATTGATTGAATAATATGTACATATAATATATAGTTATAAATTATAATATAATAAATCTAATGGAGTTTGAGGTTTTAAAGATGTTTATCTGCGGTTTTAAACCAATGTTACGTCTTAATGACTAATATTTTGATAAATTATCATCTAGGTTTCAAACTTTTGTTATCATAGTTAGTTAAAGTTCTTCAACCAAGTCGATTGTTTGTGTGATTGGGATGACTGACATTATAGAATCACATACCCATGTGAATATGTATCGATTAAGTATAATACAAGAGTAAGACATTTTTTAAATATTTAAAGAGATTTATAATGATTTTTATTTAGTTATTAGGTATAGTTGATATTTATTACATTTAAATTACGGAATTTTTGAGTATTTGTATTAAAAAATTGCGACAAAAAATGGGTCAGTGCTTTTTCATAAAATTATCGGTTTTGGTGTCGCAGTTATAAGTTAGACCTATTGCTGTCATTAGTTGATTGTATATATTGTTTATATTAAAATTGGATACTTTTTTATGGTTACATGTGACTCACTGCTGAAGTAAAATCAATGGAATGTTTTTTTATTTATATATAATATGTATGTACAAAAAATAGTTTCATAGGTTACAAAAATAATAAGTAGTAAATTAGCATGCTTTGTAATTTAAATTTACTTCAATATTGTAACATATATCTATATTTTTTCAGCATCTTAAAATAAAAATGATTTTTTTAGTATTCGCAGTGTTTTTAAATATAAATGTTCAATAATATTTTTTATATTTTTGTAACCGTGTTAGTGAAAAAATCAGTGTAAAAAATTAGCCATTAAAACGTCTGGGATATCAGAATTAGTGATTATTATATAATTATAATTTCGATCGATCATCATAAATTATGTTTCCCTAGATTTTCCTAATCTCACGGATGAATATCGTGATGATTAATTAATTAGGTTGTATATATCTTGTATTGAAAATTCTTCAATAATGAGCTAGTACAGCTTTTAAAGAAGATCTTTTATATATTAAAAAAAAACACAATTATTTTGTAAAAGAAAAAGTATTGAAAGATTATAAATTCTGCCGAAATCTAGGATCAGCGTGCAAATTTACACAAAAATAGAGTTATCTTATCTTTGTGGCAAACATATTATTGTATTTTAGAGACAGTGTATTCTACCGACTGTTACACAACATATGATTCACTGCTCACTTTTGTTACAACAACTCTGCAACATATGTAATTGATCAATTAATTAAATTTAGTCACGTGTCGCTACTGATTTTCTCACGCGCTGCGCATGCGCATCAAAAATACGTGCTGATAATGCATCGTCGCGGCTTTTGCGCAACATTGTCGCAATCTGAACCGAATAAATTTCGACAGTAGATACTAAAAACGTGTCCGGGGTCACTTATGTCACATGCAGATTAGCTTGAATAACTTAAAATAACTTAAATGCACAATCGTGGAGCGTTTAATTTTCTTTTTTGCGGGTAATTGATCGTGAAAATCGTTAAGAGAGACCTTTATAGTGAAAGCTGATAATCTCACCGATCTCTATGCGGAAGAAAGTCATAATAATGTGAATCGATACACGCAGAAAGGGCATATGTCCGGTTTTACATCAAATGGGTTCATATATCACACGAGATCTGTATTATTATTAATAAAAAATATAATTATAATTCTAGTTAATATTATATCTAGTTAATATCAATAAATCGCGGTAGGTGCTTTAGTATTTGATAATATGACAGACGTTTAGTTCAATACTTTGTTTGGCAATTAATTACACAAATCAATTTATTTTAGTTATGCTACATTTAAATTGCGAATTACCTTGTAAGAAGTTGTCGAAGTATAATTGATCGAGTATGGTGTTTAAGATAATATTTTATAACCCTACTCATCCAAACCTAGATATGTTATTTAAAATAGATTTACGATATTATTGTAGATTGCATTTCATTAATAAATATCTTGCCTGTGTGCAAGAAAGATAACTTAATGGAGTTTCTCAATCTTTAATACTTACAACAGAGCTGTTATTAGAGACCATTCCCATATTTGCCTGTTTTTACCTGTTCGTTAATTGAATATTGTATAAAATACCAAAAACCGACCAACTTTGAATACACAGTTGTGTATTAAGTATTTGTGTATAACAAACACATAAATATTATTCTTTTCTTTAATGTACCATTGCATTATATATATACAGCCACAAATGTGTTTTTTTGTTTGTAAAAATTAATAACAGCTATGGAGATTATGTTTATCTAATAATAAATAAACAATAAAATTGCCAAAATTCTAGAAATTACCCATATTTTTTTAAATCAATATAATTAAATTTAAAACTTTAGTCTATCTTAAGTCATTTATTATGGTATTGTTTTTCAGTGCATACCAAATTCTAGTATTTTTGGCACCAGGTTTAATATTATACAAATTGAACTTTGTATTGATTAAAATTAAAATAAATTGATACTTTTTATTGTTAACATATAAATATGTAGAAACCTGTATTTATTATTAAAACTGTATTTTTTGATTCTTCATAACCTTACAAATATATTAGAATATTTTATCATTATGTCAATCGTCATCTCTATTGACTTCTTCATAAATTGAATGAACAATTAACAGTACTCATCACAAAACTCAATGATTAATAATGATAGCTAGTATAACTTGGCATTTCCTTGTCATTTATGCACAGTGTAAATGATAATTTATGGATAATATATCATACATTATTAATAAATCTTACATAAAAATGAAATGGTAAATAACTATTCGTTGCTGTTTTATTAAAAAAAATCATGACTTTATTTATAGCCATTTTTTTAGTATAAATATAAAATCAAGTTATTCCAAGTGCTATAAATTATAATGGATAAATGTTGTTTTTGTCTACTCTTTCTAAAGAGTCGCTGTAAATATAATAAGAAAAGCTATATCGAAGTATTATTTGCAATACTCAATGCATATATACAAAATAATTATAATAACAGCAAAATTTAAATGATATACTACCCGAATGTATACACTTGGTTAGATAAAACAAAAATTTAACTAAATATGACATCATGTGATGGTTTTGAATTTGCATGAAAACTGTTTGAGCGGATGCGCCTTCTTGTCAGATTTCCTGTTTATCAAGAACGTAATCATTCATCCATAATTCACTTGCATGTTTTCACCGACGGTTTTAATCGATAAGCAATTTCCTTTAAATATGGAAATTCCCTGTCATAAGGTCTTAAAATTTATATACAATAATATTTATAACAAAGAGATAATAACTTTAGGTTTTATAATGGGAATACCCTATATCGTAATATAGTATTATATCATACACGAAAAACGTGTTTAGAAGCAACGAATAAAATCTTGAGGATTCATATCTTTGACTCCTTTTAGAATGATATTAAATAAAAACGACATTTGATACTAGACTAACCGAGTCGCGGATACACATCCTTAAAAGATTATAGATATTTTGTGGTATACCTTTCTTTAATGTTTTACACCACAAATAGTTTATGTCGTATATTTACCGGAAATAAATAAATAAGTTGTGGAGATCTTTATCATATTTCAAAGGTTTTTGTATTATTTGTTTTAATGGTAATTGATCAGGTACAATAAAAATAATTTCCTTAAGGTTTACGTGGAAAAAAGTAACATGCGCCGGTTCATCTTTTTATCGAAAAAACAATCACAAGGTAAAATGTTGTTTTTGTTCCGTGACTCTTGACTTTATAGACAATAATAGCAAAAAAAATAATAAATTAAAAATGTTATCAAGTTAGAGCTACGTAAGATCTGTAAAGCAGTTTCTTGCTTTAAATAGAAAAAAATCTGTCAAAAGATTTTATTTAATTACAACTAGGGATTGCAATAATACCGGAATTTTCAAGATCGGTATTACTGAGAGAAAAAAAATCAATACCGGTATTCATATTATTATTATTATTGCAATTAATTGCCCCAAAAAATAATTAGTACCGCTAGCGTGATTCAATATGTTTCAAATATCGGCAACTATTGTTTCGATGTATTAAATATTTGAATTACATATTATTTCAATGATTATAAAAAAAAATATTTTCAAAAATACAGGCGCCAAATATTTCTTCTTTTGGAACAATAAATCTAGGAAAACATCGTCTTTGAGCGACCGTTTCTGGATGCCACCTAAATTTTTATACCAAGTTCCAGAGCACCACCTGCCAATTTATTCCAATAAAATATATTACTCTTTATTTTTTGTCAATATCTTATGAGAAAGGAGTACGTAGAAATTGTAAACGGTTGCTAGCGTTGAGCACATTGTGAGTAACATCAATAGACAATTATTTTTTAAATTTATTTACTTGAAAAAGTTTAGTAAAAAATAACCGTAAACACATTTTAATTATAACTTTTGGGATATAATTTATTGCATTCTCGGCGTAGCGTCTACTCAATAAAGTACTTTTTAAAGTTGCAAATGAACGGTGTTGACAACCCGTTAATAATCGGTGACTTTCGGCTGCGAGCTTTAAAGTGCCCTAGAGTCGCGATCGCGTCCTTTGTTCTAGCTCGTTGCGACCAGGACTTAAGTGCTTAAAAACGCTCATCTTGCACGAGCTATTCAGATTTTCAACGAATTTGCCAAACACAATGATGTTTTCAGTGATAGCTATGAGGAGCTGAAAAAAATTATGTGGGATGATGCTCATCTATTTAAGATGTGCACCATAACTGTTTTTTTTTTTTTTTTGTATAATAAATGTGTAATACAAAAATAAAAATAAAATTAAAATTTAACCACCTTAGAATTGGAGGCATATTTATAATATGCATATAGAAATAATTAACATTAAAAATATTTTAATTATTCTCAATTGTAACATATATGTCAGCATAGAGAGAAGGAAGATAAATAGGTTACGGATTAAACAAAACAAAATACCGGCTATGTTGATAGTTTTATAGCAGTCGTTTTTTGGCGTGAAACTGTGATAAACCTTCGCTCAAAATGAAACGAAAAATGATTGTGTAAATAGCTACTTTTATGCACTTTAAGAATCAAAAGAAAGGTTTTATTTTTGTCCTGGGAAGTTATTGTTAAGATTTGCGCAACTGAGTTGCAAAATAAACGACACTTTTGCTTTCAAACTTAGAGACCATTCACCCGGAGAACGTCTTCTCGTACGATTGGATTTGGTTGAACGAGATTAGCGTTCAACTACTATCGTTTGATGCTGCGTGAAATTTCAAACGATTGTGTAACAAAAACTGCGATTATAAAGCCATTTCGAGAGCGTAAAAATACATCAGATAATCATTAGAGTGGATGTATAGATTTCTGTGCAGAAAAACACTGTTTGAAAAACTAGTTATATTTTGCTACTCATACACCCACGGAAATAGACCATACACCCACGAAGCGGTGCTGTTTACATAAATAATTAATAATATAGGCGTAACGGTAGCAAAATATCGAACGTCATACATCAGTGGAAAATATCGCACATTGACTACAATAACGCAGCATAATTTTTCAACTAAAAATATTTTTTTAAAAGTGCTAAGTCAATAACTCATATAACAAGGAATTCATAAACATGAATATTACCGGTAAAAAAAGTTACTGCTCTTGTACTGCGACTCTGTTCAAACATTTTTTTTGTTGCTGGATAGGGATGGTTCATTGACATGGGGTTGGCAAAACTTGTCACATTGCTATAACTTTGTTTACTTAAATATTATAAATGGTTCTTCAATGGATCTTAAAAGTTTGAAAACGTAGTATAGGGTGAGTTTGAAATTAAAAATTTTATTAAATGATATTAGATATTATAAAAGTTAACCCGATTTTTTACGCGAGACTTCGATTTTGTGCAATAATTAAAATAAGAAATAATATATAATTTTTCTATTGCATACAATTTTTAATACAAATTTCTATAGTTCAATGACACGTGCAAACGTCACGTCGCTACTGTTCACCGTTCGAGAGGAGCTCTTGTGACAGACATTTTATGTTTGATAGTATAGATGATATTATATATGAGCTAAATTAGCTCATTATTAGATACATTTTTATTCCTAATATGTACGACATAGTGCGATTTAAATTATTCATTACGATATTCTTCTGTGAGATTAGGAAAATATAGGAAAATCAAAATTAAAATTATTTATAGCACTCGTTTACCGTATTGGTTAATATACATATATTGAACGTTTACCATTTCGTTTCATAAGTACAGCGAAAGATTAATCGCATGGAAGCACATCATAAACGTAATGTTTCATAATAACTGGATAATTGACCTGCCAACTATTATGTTAACTGAATAGTAAACAGAATGCCTGAAAAGATAACATTTTACAAGTCATCATACGTAAATAGCTAACCTACTTGCGAGGCAATTTTTCAAACTACGTCGTAGAGATAACGTTTTCATTGACAAGCATACTTCTTAAAACACCTTCAAGGACAGAATTTATTTTCGGAGCTCTCCTTCAATCCATCGACGTTTCACACGCGCATTGACGTAAACGTAAAAACGGTATGACGTTAATGTGTGTCGATTAATTATTTATAGATAAACATAATAACTAACGGAAACGAAGCAATTGGCGTAGAAGGCTGATAAGCAGATGCAAGATGGGATAATCGATAAAAGATATATATTGATTGTAAATTTTATTAACATAAACTTTTGCTTATATTACCTGCATGTTTTACAGTCATTTTTACATTAATACATAAAATTTTATTTAAATTCTCTCACGTCAGTTACTATAAATTATCGGAACAAAACAAATTTAACAATGTTTTATAAAAGTATGCTTATGATTGAATGTGTATTTGTTCAACAACTTAATTTATGTATGTACTACTTTTTATGAATTAAAGTATAAAAATATACTATTCAGTCATTGATTTAATAAATATGTCAGTATAAATACAAACTTGTCAGTCCTGATATAAATATATGTTATAAAATTATGTGTATAAAAATATTAGAGAGCTAAAAAGTTAATGATCACCAAATGAATAAGTAACATATATTAATCTTTCAGTAAAATAAATTAACAGTTTCTTTATCACTTATAGAAATAATTAGATTTTATTGAAATTTATTCAAGAACGAATTTTATTTAAGTTTTTTTCTTTAGACTAAAATATAAAATCATCACTGTAGAATTATTGGAAATATTTAAACACCATAAAATAATTCATTAATTGTATGCATTTATTTTTATAGAGTGTGATTTACCTGATTTATTGAAATGCTTAAAATTGGACATATCTGATATTGATTCTAGACACTATTGTCACTATAATCATCATAATTAGACGTCACGTTAAGTTATGAAGATTACAGTGCTGTTTTGTTTTCTAGAACTATTTTTAAATCTTGGTTATTGAATATTTATCTTCAACATATGTGTATGAAATTTGAATACAATAGCGTTAAGAGGTTAACCTAATAAGCCGATTTATTTAATGAATAGAATATAATTCGAAAGTTTCCGAGAACGGATATATTATTTAATTGTTTCTTAATAGTGAGAATTATGAAGCAGAGAAAATGACTTAATATTTACTTCTGAGAAAATTATACATTTGAAATATTACTTCATATATTTCAATAATAAATAATAATCTAGGTATAATTTTATTTGCTTAAAATACTAAGCGTTCAGAGGATGCTGTTTTTTAAGGTATATTTTTAAGGAAAGTCTAGTTGTTAAAATGCTTTTATTTGATAAAAAAATATGTATTTAAAAATAAATATTTTTTAATCAATTTTATTTGCATAGCATTTAAGAAATATGTAAGAAAAAATATGTACTTAAAATCTTAATGACTCTGACGCTAGCATTCTTATACCGAAGGATGTTAAAAACGCTATGGGAGGTGCACTAACGAGCAATATAAAAATTTGATAAATAATTCAATTGATCAATTAAATATACTCAGATTTTTTTAGTTCAAGCTTAAAAATAATAAGTAAAAGTATCTCTAACATATGCTTTAAGCATATGAAGATGCAATTATAAAAGTGTTTTATTTTATTCTATCAATTATCGGAGTTGTCTTTTTATTCTGTAATTTTATATAGAACTGTGATCGCTGCGGTACCTCACGATAGTGAGGGACCGACAGCTAGTTCTAAAAATATTTATTTTAACGTTATAAAATATTTATTTTATCGGTAATTTAACGGTTAATTGATTAATTCAGATTTAAAACTTATATAGACTACTTTTATTGCATAAGCTTTAAAATAATTTAACGAGCATAGCTATTACATATGACTAAACCTGATTAGGATAGAATAAGAATAATAGTTTACATCATTCAATAAAAGATGTGTGTTTGTAATCGTATATTTTTAATTTTAATGTTATACAAAGTTCAATAAAAGATCGACAGTATTACTTATAATCTAAAACAACTTTTGTAAATATAAATATTTAAGAACCAATATTTAAAAAAAATGCAATATATTTAGTTAAATCTCAATCATTTTAGGGCTGGTAATCATTAAATGGAACAATGCTAATTTAAAAGTCAATTGATTAGTAAGAATATAGGTATATTCATAATTCAGCAAATAAAACATAATTAGATGGTGCAATTATTAATATGGAAAATCTGTGTTTATGGGTTTATATATAAATGTTTTCAAAAAAAATATTTTTCTTTAAAAAAGACGTCAATTGTTTTTGTAATAATCTAAAACAATGATTTTTAAACATGTTGTAGTACTAGAACAAGCAATGTGTTTAGTTTCGCGGATCAAATAAAATTTTTAGTGCACTATATTATAAATTATAGATTTTATAAAATAAATTGACATTTGTTTTTAAGTGTTTAATAAATACATATGTAGCAATTAAACTAATCAATAATATGCCAAAGATCATTTAAAGCAATGTTACGAGTGAATAATATAATTTGTGTGAGACACGTATATTCAAAAGAGTAAGCAATTACGCATATAGCTTTACCAATGTAACAATTAACATTAAAACGCAACAATTTGTGAATTAAAAAGTTTTGAGGAATGAGCTAAAATAATTGTTTTATACACTTAAAACGTGGCAACTCTTTTATATTTTAAAAATAAAGCTATAACAGTCGTTAAAAAGTGCCGAAGATTAAATAAGTTTCTATCCATAAACACAAAGGATCATGCAGAAATTGTGAAGATTAATGTAATTTTTTAATTTAAACAGTTTTTTAAATGTACTTGTATTACGTCAACAAAAATACATGTTTTTTGAGAGTCACGATTTTTTCAAGCAATTAGTTTTATCTCTTAAAACTTATTTCTTCGCAATAATTAGAAAGTCTAGACATTTTTTATAGGATGACTAGTATGAAGGAGCGTGTTTTTGTCAGTGTTTAAATTAAACCTCATAAGCGTACTTTATTAGTGGTTTCGAATTTTTTACTTTAGATTTAAGTGAATTAAAGGCAAATATATTTTTCATTTTTAATTTATTATTTTTTTATTCCAAATATGACCATATCATCCAATCCCTCGCGATGGCTATTATACAAACAATATTTGTGAGATTACATATTGAATAATACAGTTATGATACCTACCTAATTTTTTTAGTTACTCAGCTATCGTTAAAAACATTCTTGTATTCGGCAAGCTCGTTGAGAAGCTGAATGACTCGTGCAAGAGGACGTAATCGTGACTCTCTAGGGAAAAAAATATTGTTATTGTGAACCTATGCACATTAAAAATAGTGTTTTGCTTACATATTTGTAAAGAAATGAAAGTGAAACCAAATTTATAGTAATTATTACTATATGAATAACAATTTATAGTAAAAACTCGCTCCTCTCTTAAAGTCGATTATTATAATATGTTAAGAAACGCTGATTTAAACCAAATTATTATTTTTATTTAATTATTGCTATAAATGTATTTTAAAATAGCTTGGATTTTTCCAAAAAAATGACAAGAGCGCAATTTATGTAATATAATAAAATTGATCGAATTTCCTTAAAAGCAAAGTGTGCACAAATTAATGGCCGATCGTTTGTCTATTCTTTGAATACTATGGTCGTTTCTGCAATTAAGGCCCCATGGAGGGGCCCCAGGGGACACTCGACTGCGAATTTGGCCCTCAAGAATTTACGTTTCTGAAACACCCTGAGTGGTTTTCAAACGCAATTTCATTATGTGCCCGTTTCCATCTACTAATAGATTCTGCTTTCGACACCGAGTGTTTTCCACGACCGCCAAATAGTTGTAATTTATTTTATTATGAGAAAATCGCCAACGCGTGGCTATATACGGAGCCTTTAGCGGAAAAGGAGGTACGTCATATCTATCTGATGAACCCTGTATTATTAGATTACGCATACGAGAAAATTGTGGCTACACATGAAACCTTTATTGTATGGTGATGGGCTAACGACATCCTGTCCGGAAATAGATTATTATATAGAAAAATATACATACACGTGCATATATTATATAACTCGTTTCCCACAGTGAGCTACCGAATATGTTGACATGCAATTATGGACACTTGTTTTAACCCACTAATACAAATACAATAAAAAACGTAAGTAAATAGATTATTTTACTAAGCACGCAACTTGCTCAAAGATAAAGTAAATAATATAAAGAAATTCTTCAGAAGAATTCTCTGGTATGTACATAGATAGGGGAGAGTGGGTCTAGACAGGCACTAAAATACATAGGTGATTCAAATTGAAATGATAATAAAATTGCGATTTTATTGGCTTATAGAATGTTATGCAGCTGGAAGTATAGAGCTGCTGAATGCATGACGTCATATTAGCAGCATGCACCATACGTATGTACAATACAGTAACGTAAATATTTAAAATATTCTAGGAAGTGTCCAAAATATTATCTTATATATAATTGTTCTAAGCCGCCGCCGTCGCTTCTGCTCCTGCTGTAAATTGTATAGCTTTGTATGAACGGTGTATATTATTAATTCACGTAAACAAAGGAAATATATTCAATAATAAAAATAAAAATTAAATTTGCTCCGATTGATTTTCGAGCCGCCGGTTATGCGTTCTGTTGTTTCGACCAATGAAAAATAAGCATTCAAATATAAAACAAGATGGCCGACAGTACCATGACGACAGTTTTAAATAATCATTATTTAATAATAAAATTTTGTTACGCGACAATAATTTTCATTAATTCTTCATTTGACTGAATATAAATAATCGGATTGCAAATTAAGTAGGTGTGTTATAACTATGAAAATTAAATATATACATAATGTGTTGAGGATTAGAAGAAAACATTGATTAAACTAGATAAACAATCATAGAACAATCTTCAAATTTTGAATTCCCGGTGACAGGCTCCGAGGCCGAAAAGTGAGTTTTTCATTTTATAAATATTTGGATTGCAAATTAACTAGTTGTGTTATAACTATGAAAATTAAATATATACATAATCTGTTTAGGATAAGAAGAATATATTGATTAAATTAGATAAACAGTCACAAAACAATCTTCGTAATGAAATCTTCAAATTTTGAATTCACGTCGCCGGGCTCCGAGGCCGAAAAGTGAGTTTTTTCTTTTATATTACATATACATTATCATTGCTTCCGATTTAATGCACATAAACCACTGCAAGTAAACTAGGTGTGTTTTAAACGTGAACGTGTAATATATCCTTAGTTTGTATGAGGATTGCTAGTTAATGTCGATCAAATCGACGCTGTCGCAGTAGGAACGCTATATATATCAGCCAACGGACAGCTTATAAATGTGTACTTTCTTGAATGTTATCTAATAAATGGCATTTTACAATGATTATAAATATGTGCTTGCATACCTAGAATAATCGATAGCTAAA
Source organism: Plectrocnemia conspersa (assembly GCF_051122295.1). Taxonomy (NCBI): domain Eukaryota; kingdom Metazoa; phylum Arthropoda; class Insecta; order Trichoptera; family Polycentropodidae; genus Plectrocnemia; species Plectrocnemia conspersa. Next base: position 4,898,913 of record NW_028277177.1, on the reverse strand, counting down.
ATATCTAAGAGTGAGATATTTTTAATTCCGATGTGGCAATATATGTATACGTCATGGTTTTTATTCAATTTTTGTTCTGTGCTATCATTCCTCTTTCGGAATAGCCAAATTAAAGAAATTCAGTTACATCAAACTTATGTAGTATGTTCTTTATAAAAAAATAATAATACCTGCTGACAGTGACTTCAACATGAGAAGATTCACTCTTTGTTTATATATACCAATTCTACATTGTAGACATATAGATCATCAAATTGTTTCTTGATTGCTTCTTAAAAATAATTAAAAACAATAAGACCTTTATCAAGAGCTAAACATTGAGCACTTTATCACTACTTATATAATCCATAAATTAAATTTAAACGATAACCGAAGAAAAAAATGGACGGAAGTTACTGTAGAGGTTTAAGCACGTAAATTGTCGCAATATCTTATATTTTAATTGTTTGCCATACGTAAAAGTTATTAGATCTTTCATTGCTTCTGAAAATTAACTGTAAACGATATTATATAGTGGGTAAAATGTAACTTTTTGCTTACACTAATATAAGATTTTTCATTATTACTTCCATCGTAATATGTTTAATTAACTTTGGCATTTATATCTTTAATTGCCAAATCACTGCTGTTTGTCTTTTAATATTAGATCCTAAAAAGTCAATAATTATTTTGTTAGAATAACCGTGATATATTATTCATATAATCAAACACTTTCTGGCACACTCATAATTTAAACTTTTGTTTATATTGTTTATAATTTCAAGTGCTATATCATTTTGAATGATTTTCAACTAACACTTTGTAAGAAAAATGCTGTGATTATAACATATTTCACTGTTTATTTAATCACACTAAGCTGTATTCTGGCGCGCACTTGACAGATGACAATGGCGGAGTGTAAATATAATTCTGTTATTTAAAAGGATTATCAGAATTCATATTGAGGCCATTGAAATTTCGTGATCTTTTTCCCGATCTTGTGACACATATTGGTCGTCATAAAAACAGATTCAGGATAACGCCTGATATGTTATAGCGGAAAAATTGCGGCAATAAATACATAAAATTAACATTATACATATATTTCCTGGAAAAAATATTTGATTATTTTTAATGCACATTTTTTAAACATGATACTTAAATATAATAAGCGATTTATACATTTATGTATACCATTTAAACAATATGATATATTCTAATGAATGTATTTTTATTCATAAGCTTCCATAATACATTTTTCAAGAAATCAACTAAATTTTGTATTGTATGTTTAAAAAATATACATATTTGCAAGCTTTATTTTACGTATGTTTTTAACAGATATATAAATAATATTAAGTACCTTAGTTTGCAATTATGCATAACATATTGAAATTATTGACTTATTATTAAATAAAAAGCTAATAAAAACTTCTACATATATTTTTAATGTTAGTATTTAAATAACAATAATATCTTAAAGTACAATTTATAGAAATAGGCGTTTTTGTATATTCAACCCATTTAATTGCAACATCTTGATCTTAGCTATATATATTTTTAATTGAACACAATAAAACATTGAGGTTCTGTTATATAATGCTTTCTATATTTTATTATAGGTATTAACAGTTTAAAGACCGCATTTTATGGCACTTTCTTTTAAAGTAATGGTCTTATATATATATATTACGAAATTCTAATTAAAAAGAATTATTTAGATTTAAAATATATACTTTTGATATAGGAAAACTAATCTTTTTAATTCAAGGTTTCCACTATTGAAGCGCTCAGTTCAATTATAACAAATGTTGTTTTTTGACCTTTAGTTACTTATATAATATAAAAAACAATAATAATAAAAAGTACATTAAATTTTGGTTCAAAATAGTTTGTTCGATTTCCAAACGTTCTGACATTTCACCGTCACGATCTTCTTCTGGCAAATGTCAAGTGTTACAAACTTTATTAAGGATGTTGTAATGTAATAGTATGTACATACATACATTTTTAGCCTTCATTTCATATTATATTCATTATAAATTTAATTACAGGCGTTCTACGGATACTTGTATTCTCTATTGTGTTGCTTAATAGTCGGTCTATAGTTTATATTTCTGATAATTACGATGCATGTGGAATCGATCGGTTTTAATTAGCTCGATTGAAAGGTTATCTTTTTTATAATTGTATTCGTAAATCAGTGATTCTGACATATTTATAGTACAGTGAAACTTTTCGGTATATGAGTCTAATTTTTTTAAAACACTATAAAAGCAAATTTCCTAATCAAAAAATATCATAAATTTAAGTAGATCTGTTCTAAAACCCAAATATGTTAATATAAAAATGATTAATACAAAATACAGGTATATTTATTTATTATTTTTTTTTCATAAACTAGGAACCTATAAAATGACACGTGCTCTTTTTGAGTATTTGGCGAAAGTGTGACATTGAATTTCATTGAATAGATTCTGACATATTATAGTACGGTCTAATTTATTTTAGTAACGTGCTTTTTTGGGCATTTGTATTATTTTTTTGATATGGATTATTGCAATAAGTTATTTTGTGCTCATTTTTTATTAGAAACTTCATACTTATTTTACTATACATATCAATGAGTCGATGAAGTCATTAATTTATTATTATAAAGTCAAGTAAACTCACTACTCAATTATTCAAATATTGATTCACCGCTGTATTGCTAATTTCCAAACAATAGTATGAGTGTCGAACACAAACAGAATTAAATTTAAGTCAAGTTTATACCGCCGATGAATGTTTTCGGAACAAACATTAAGACTTTCGCATAAACAAAGCTAATAAAGCCGGTGCTGTGAAAAGGAGCCTTTATGTCGGATCATGTTGTTAATAGAACATTTTAGAATGCAACGATTATTTTCTATATCTGCCTGTTTTTTTCAATATCAATATTTATTTGACACAATTTCACACAACAAAAAAAGCATAATTTTCCATGATTTTACTACGAAGGTTATTCAGAAAATGAAGAACAAAGTCTAGAACATAATATGAATACTTTGTAGACACTGAATCGAAATCGACTTGACATACAATGGAACGTAATTTTATAAATTTTCTTATGATGCGTAAAAAGCCTTGGTAATTATTCTAAAACGTCGTGTTATAAAATAAAATATACTGATTAAATGTATAGTATGTATATGGTTTAATTATTCTTCAACAATAGACATTTCACACTAATTACTTATTGTTTGATGTCCGCAAACATAACTGATAAGAATTGTTAAGACTTGGTTGGATACCTTTGTCATGTATTATTATTTTTAGTGTACAAACTGACAGTATATAAATTATTCGTGTTGTAAAACAAGGATGTGAATTATTAAAGGTGCTATTTAATGCTATAAATTTTATTTACAATTGACATAAAACTCGTTGCTTAATTCTAACAATATATAAGTCTTTCTTTTTCGGCACCCAAAACGTGCAGTTTACGATAGTAATGCTTTTATCGGCAAGTTTTAAAGAGTATTATTTTTGTTCATTGCGCTTTTAACGCGTATATGCGATAAGTTATTTTCTCACAGTTAATGCCTAAATGTTTTTTAGTGGGCCATATCGTCAAATATATATTTAAGGAAGAGTACTCATGGTATCTATATTTAGAATCATAAGCGTTGGAATACAATTCATTGCAGTCATGATTTAATTTGCATTCAATGAAGCACTTTTTGAAATTTATGAAAAGTGGTATCGGCAGTTTCATGATCTTAACTGCGATAGTATCCTAGTAAATTATGTCATATATCAACCAAATAACATAACTCGCTATTTAAAATTACTTTTTATCGAATTCTCAACTGATAGACCAGTGATATAGCAAGTCAGTGACTATGGGTTTTAATTTGAGGGAACAGAATTATTTAATATTATATAATTATAATCAGTTTTTTATAGATTTTCCTAGTAGAGAATAATTAAAATAAAATATATGTCATTGATTTGACTTTCACTGTAGTTTAGTGTCTCATTATTAACTTAGTAGTTATTGATTGTGTTGACATGGTTGTAACGGGAGATTTACAATAAATATATAAGCATATTAAAAGTATTTAAAATACGCATACCTTAAAATTGCTGACCCCAATAAAACATAATGTACATAGTGGATCAGATAAAATATTTTGAGGATATATAAGTTCTTGGAACTTTCTATCTGATCGTCTTATCACTATTTGTATTTAATTTGCAAATGTCGATATCTTATGAAATTCGAAAGAGAACTCACAAGTTCAAACTATGAGTAATCTTGCATGTTTTACGAAATTTATCGGGCAAAGGTAAGCGCCCAGATTTTAACAATGGCAATTGCGTATTTTATTAACCACACCGAATATTTAAAAGTTACATCGATTTTCACAATATACAACCAATACAAGTGTATCTTATACAAAGGGACTCAGCGATTTCCGAATGTCCATTATCCCACGATAGTTGTGACACACAAAGAAACTATATATCTATTATGCATGTTCGTGTAGGTTCATAAGAAACTTTGGCAATAATGTTGCAAAAATAACAATGAAATAAGTCGCCATAAATCACGCAAAGACTGGTGTGCATTTTAATTATTTTTTAATTTAAAACTGGAATGTACCGCTAAATATTTACAATTGTAACTTGTTTGAACTGGGTGACCCACACGCATTGTCACTTGCTTGTGGTGCAAGTCAGTGATAAGCAATCTTTGAATTATATTTTACATGAAAATATATTATTAATTATCACATAAGTAGTATTTATATCTCACTGAATGTTGAACTTGTGCGGTGTTTTTTAATCTTTACCTATTAACTAAGCATATTTAAATATTGATGTAATGTAACATATACATACATATAATGTGCACCTTGAATTTATTATTGTATTAATCGATAATAATATAATAGCAACATAATGGCACACTTAATATTTGAACAACATCAGATGTATTTAAAAAAGTGTTTTTACTGTTGATAGTTGATTCATAATTCATTACTTTTAATTATTTTATTACTCACATTGTAATTAAAAATACGTTTAGCATTTCGATAAGTATTTTTTAATATTTTATATTGAGATATTTTTATGTGCCGTTAGCTAAAGCTAAATATGTTTTTATAAATAAAAAATATCATATATAATTATTAATAAATAAATAAATTAAAGTAGTGATGTCCAAGCGCGTATCGTGAAATACTTTCCCTTTCGCTTGCTCACCTGCTAAGTGACGAGAGTGAGCGAGAGATAAGGATGTGCGGAACGTATGTAACACACGCCCTTATCCTAAGGCCTTTTAAAAGTAATTGTGCCGGAATTTTTTAGCGTCCTATCGCTTATCTAATATATTATTTTTTAATAATCGTTGAATTGATGCCCTTACTAATTTATTGACATTGTAAATATATAATTCGACTTATGATTTAATTCGAATAAAATAAATCAAGGTTTTTATTTTTTAATTCAACTGTGTAATGATTTATGTATTTAACATATGTAGTAATAAATTCAATACATAGATTAGGTATACACATTTCAATGAAATAATAAAAAAATTATGAGTTTCACACAATATTTTTTTTATGTATAATCTTAAGACTCTAATTTTATTACTTTATATCATAATTAATGCTAATAAAAATATTATGTTAAAATAATCGCAGCAATAAAAATATATATTACTACAATTATGTAATAAAATAAAATATAGTAGCACAAAACTTTAAATATTTAAATGTAAAATTGTATATGTTCTACCACTAAAAATATAGTTTCAATGACTAGTGAAAATAATGACATTTTAACAGGTGTGAATCATGTACAAACATTAAATCCTGTACGTTACCTGTCAATTTCGTTTAAAAATAGTTAAAAGGACGACACCAAATAAATTCAGTTTCACCAGTGAAATTATAAATCAATTGTTCGATACATTTTAACTGGCCTAGTTAGTGAATCTATATTTATACTAGTGAAAATATAACTTTCACTGTAACAGTTGCAAATCGTCTAAGTTTTAAAATTAACTATAGTTTTTGAACGTTTAGGTAAGGTTTGGATATGGACCTTTTGCAATTGTCAAATTTAGTTCATAGACATATTAAGGCAGCATCTATCAGTAAAATTATATTTTCGCTAGTATACATATATTATATATTTACTGGTAAAAATGTATTCCAATTTGATTTTTCTAAAACAGTTAGTGAAAATATATGTAATATATGAAATATATATAGAAATCTATTCTAAAAATGCAATAAAACATTTTTTGGGTATTTTGTAAAAATCTTTTAATATTTTTAGGGTGTGACTTAAATGTTACGTATACTATATAATTATAGCTTATCTACCTTAAAAGTTATCTACCATAAAGTAAATTAATTTATTCTATTCGGTTAACTTTATTTATTAATTTGTCGCTTGACTGATTTATCGTTAAATATTTATTGTGTTAAATTATTTAATAATAAAGGCATACAGGTTGATCTAAAAATCATATATACATTAGTAACAGTTAAAATTATATTAAAATTTAATATTATAATTTTTAAGTAGATAAAAATCACAATAAATTAAATATGAACTTATATATCTTAACATTCTAAAAATATAAACATTTTTGTTTGAACCAAATTCTTAACAGTCAAAGAAAAGTGCCTGTTTTTATCAGTCTTCTAATGGTTGTCTTGGTCGATTCGGCGTAGCTTTGCTTAGGTGTTAGTTTGTCTGATTTTTTTATTATTCCAAGCTAGAAACAAAGTGGCAGTTTGAAATATTGGTATAGTTCGCAGTATTCCGACTTATATAACCCATAAATTATAGATAAGTCAGACTTTTATTTCTCAATTCTCTGTTTTTTGTTGAAAAAATATTGTATGATTATTTAATTTATTTTTATCCTATTTTTTAGGAATATTAATAATTATAAATAGGATTATATATTTTTTTAAACAAAGTATCATAATTCAGCACTATTACTAGGAGCGTACGGTGAGATTTATTCCCTTTCGCTCGCTCGCGTGTTAAATGATGAGAGTGAGTGAGAGAGAAGGGCGTGCGTTACATGCATTCTGCACGCCCACTTCTTCTCACTCATTTTCGTCTCTATCTCACCGTACGCGCCTGATTATTAAATGCCTTTTTAAAATATAGAAACAACGCACCAATTTATTTTTTTCCCGAATCTTAAATTGAAACTATATAAGATATAAGCTAAGCTATTTACAATAAATTAGAAAATATTAATCTTATATTAATGGTCGTATGTATTGTATATACATAAAAAATGTATCACTTTTCTCATCTATGTAATTTATCCACTCTCCATTTAAAATATTGAACTTCGTCGATTACAGCTGAAAAATGATAGTGTTTTTTTATTATATATTTTACTTAATGTACTACTTAAAATTGTTTAAGTTTTCAATGTGTTTTTCTAAATTTAATTTATAATATCGAAAGTGTCTGTATCATTCTGTACACACAGATGGGTAAGATAACGTATAAGTATACATAGAAATCTGATGTTGGCGAAATTTATTTGCATGATATTTATGTATCTAAAGAAAGAATAATACTTTATTGTCACCGTCGCTTTTAAAGTGACGTCAAATACTGAGTTTACTTATACTCTCTCTTTCGTTTATTTTGCTGAAGCCTCGACTCACACAAATATTTATTTAAATATTTTCCTATATGACAAGTTACCGGTAATAGTAATGATTGTTACGCAGTGACCGTGCGATGTTTTTGTGGTCAACCTGTACCGATAGTTTCAATGACAAAATTGGCAAAACAGAGTGACCACAAAATACGTATTAGTTTATTGCCACGATACATAGCGAACGTTGTGACAAGACGGTCAGAAAGTGTTGGAAGTTCGCGCCGTTTGGTCGCGTGTTTAGCGTCGAATTTTCAATTTACTGTCTGAAAATTTGTACGTATTCAATAATCACTATATTTGTGAAGTGTTTAAATAGCCACAATCAAAAATATATATATTATTAATAAATAAATAAGTGTCATTATTTTATAAAAAAAAATAGTAAATGACTTTTTGGCGTGTCGTGAGATACTCGAATTTAAAGTTTTCCTTTTACGTTTACGTGGTTCGTGATGGTATTGAACACGAATGCTAATTCACCGCAAAAATAACGAGCGTGTAATGATAGATTCAAGTACGCGAAACCAAGGATAGGTCACATGGATAACCATCAATGATTAAATTTATTGATCCATAAAAATGTATACACACTTTAAATGCAATATATGCAAATGGTAATATAAAGTATGTAATGTAATACCATATTGTATTATTAAATAATTTAATATTAGATCATTGGTTAATATTTACTTCTCACCTATGTGTAACACTCATAGGGTCAGATAATAAAAAGACTTTAGACATTTATCTTCATATTTTTTTTAAGAAATGAAACTTGATAACCAAATTTAATACATGAAATGTTTTGAAAACAGTCGACAAATTTTAGCTCTAATTTTATCTGTGTTGTCAAATTTATTTTATTATTTAATTTATTTATTATATATTAAAAATTATCAAGCCGTACAATTGATATTATTTTAGTTATATGTATATAAAATATAAATGAGATTTATTCAGATTATTTTTGTCAATGATTTGGTATACAAATGAAGCATATGTACTTTGTTATTTAAGGCAAAATTTTATGTAACAATTTTGTATTGCGTAGTACATATTTTGAATCTTTGATCTATTAAAATTGTCTTACAGTAATTATTGCAAATAATAAATAGAAAATTTGTTTTCATAAACCTGTTGTATGTAACTATATACTTAAGACTGCTGACGACTGTTGATGTGATGATGCGCTCATAATTTCGCGCTTCGCTCACCCATTAAAAGTTTTAGCGAGGCAACTAATAACACACACAGAGCGCTACGCTCATGAATGTGCGTAGAAAAATTTTGTATTTTGTTAAGTTCTAAACTTAAATAAATATAATAAAAATAGTAAATTTGTGAAAATAGTTTGAAGTAAGATATTATTAAGTATGTATTAAAAACACAAATAAACGTTTGACTACGTATTAACTGTCAACCATTAATTTGATTTATAAGGCTTTTAGTTCATCAAGACAATCGGCAGAATATGAAATGTGATTATTTTGTTAACATTCTTTTTTTGTTATATACACACGTGGGATGATTAATACGATATATGCATTAATATGGTTCATCAAAATAAATAATAATATAATAATCATTAATTTCGATCTTTTAGACACATAAGTTCATATAGAATTCAGGAATTAGTCTACCACTGATTTATTGTGCTAGTTTATTATAGATAAAGCTATAGCTACCAAATTTATGTGTGTAAATTAGTTGTCTCGTTTATGTTCTTTCATAATGCTGTTCGTCGTCGTATAATTTTTTAGTAATATTCTAATAACTTCACCGTATAGAGTTAAAATAATTCTATTTGTATGTAAAGTTGCATGGTACATGCTTTAAAATTTCAGTTATTATATATTATAATGTCATGTTTTATTTTAGATTTTTTTAGAAAACACATTTATTAAAAAGATAAGTAAATAATAAAAAAAAACTTATTTTTTAAATTTTTTATTGCTGTTCCTATTTGTTTTATATATCTATAAAATATAATACAATTGATAGAAACACTAATAATGTATATAATTATCAGCAGTAATCATTTTAGGACCAAAATAACGTAGTATGTAAGGTCTCAGACTGGTCTTTCAGAAGCCATGGGTTCAAGTCCCGGCAGTAGACTGAATTTTTTATTAATAAATATTTGCTAATGTTAAATATCGGCTTCTGCTGCATAGTGACATATATAAATTATAAATATATAACGAATAATCATTAAATAGATGTCATCGATTACCTTCAGTCTGGTGGTTAATTTTATTAAATTTTATTGAACTTGTATTTTTTTGAATAAATAAATAAATTGTATTCAGGAAACAACATAGTTTAGCGCTATTTTATTAATGACTCTCTTAAATAATATGTTCATTTACTAACGTCGCATAAATCTAAATATAAACTATTTAATAATATGAGCAAGAAAAATATATTTTATCAAGGAGCGTACACTTTTTTTATTATTACGTTATAAGTTTCATGTAAATTTAATAAAACCTATATTTCAATAGTGCTGTTTCTTAAGGCCGTAGTATCTGAGGGGTGCAGACTCTCTGGCGATGCGATATAGTAGTGTAGGTGCTGTGGCGCAAGTTCTCTGGGTCTTGTTTCCTTGGCACAACTCTAAAAATAGAGATTGGGAATGGAACATGCTTTATATAGTATATGCTTAAAATTAAATTATAGTATATATTTTAAATTCACTTAAATAAAATAAAAATTTAAACCTAAAGTATAAATTCAGTCATAATTCTATTATTTTTATTTGTTATACTTGTACTTGTATTTGTTTTGTTATCATTTATGTTTTGCATGTATATTTAGGGTGTTAATTAATAGAATTTAAGTTTTAATAGTTTCTACTATACATTTGATACTTTGCTCTTTACATATTTTAGCGTGCGGTCTACCTTTACATCTGTTCAGAGTTGTGAAGCGTCCGTTTTATGTTCAAACCAAAACCTAATCTCAATGAATTCAGAAAAAAACTGTCTTTTTATAGTGCAAAGTATTACATGAAGGGGGAATAGGTACGGGCTATTTGCACTTAAAATGCATGTCATATAATGAAATACTATGAATCTTAGTTAAATCAAAATATTAAAAATACGATCAGAGACTGTTTTTTGCTCCCCCACTCCTTTGGAAAAAGTTGAAATGACACTATTTTTATGGTGAAAAGTAGTAGATTTATAGCACAAAGTTGTAAATTTATTGGGCAAAGTATTAAATGTATGGTAGAAACTATTAAATTTATATTGCAAAATATCAAATTTATAGTGCAATTATATATTTCTCTATAGATTACCATCAACAATTATATTTTAATTGTTTTTATTAGATTTTAATCATAAATAGTCAAAAATATTTTAAATAACATATTGATTTTTTTATAATTTTACTTTGACAACAGTTTTAAAAACAATTTGTTATCAAATAAAATAAAAGCTTATTGAAATTTCGTTATTTCATGTCCGTGTGACACACATCAGCCGCCACAGTTAGCAATGCAAGGGCATTTATATTCGGTGTATAGAGGATTCAGATTCTTATCTCAACCCAAAAGTTGTTTTTGGGTTAAGAATAAAATACAGTCTTTAACTCTTCTGCAATTGTTATATTTTACTAAGTTTTCATCAGTAAATGATAAAGCAATACACTAACAAATTTTGACTTGATGGGAAAAGCCGTAATATCGGTTATTCGTGCAATGAAATTGATTATCTTTTGAAATACCTATATATAAAAAATATCAGTGTTGAAATACATATTTTGATGAGACTTTTAATTTAAGCTCATTAAATATTTATTTAATTTCTAATGCTTTATTCTTCATTGTTTACTACTGCTATAATAATGTATAAGTGCTCTTAGTTGTTTGGGTTAATTATCAAGACTACAATAATTTATAAATTTATACAAAAATATTTAGCCATAATTTATCTGTATAATAACGTGTTTTTAAATAATTTTCAATTGTAAGTTACCTAATTCAATTTGCGTTTGACATTTTTTAATAATAATAATATAGTATAAAAAAAAATGATAATATTTATATATTTTATTTTAATACATATAAGATATTCTCTATAAGCTGAAAATAGCTCATTATTAGACATACACGACCTAGCTCGATTTTAATTAATCATCACGATCATTCGTGAGATTAGGAAAATCTAGGTAAACCTAATCTGTGATGTTCGATCGGAATTATAATTATATATTAATCACTAATTCTGATCTCACAGACGCGATAAAAATTTAAAAACACCATGGTCCGTATAGGATTTGAACCCAGATCTTTCAGGTTTATAGTCGGAGACTATCATCTGTTGATACGTTGCTTATTCTAATTTTTACTTTTTGTTTTACAATAATTAATAAGAATAGATCAATATCGTATTTTTGTGAAGATCTTTAATTTAATTTCCATCACTTTGCTAAATCAAAAAAGCATAAATAAAATATCTAATTTAACATCTCAACGTTGCACTAAAAAGAGCTTCTAAAATTTTGCAAAATATAAACCGTGTTTTGCTTATCTGATGGTCATGAATCGAATTTTTTATTAATTGCAATAAATAAATTAACTAGCGCTTGTTTGTAATAGTTTTATTATTTCGGTAGGTGTTTCATCGTGACCTTTATGTAGCTTTTTTGTTTTTATCTTTTATGATTGCTCTTTCAACCTCATTTCTTATAACCAATGAACCAATAGATATTTATACCTATATTATTTACTTTTTTTTATTAAATAAGTTCAGCGAACGCATCGTAGCATCTCTGTAGCAATACTTTAATACCAATTTTTACTAAGAGGAACTTCTTAGAATATAAATATTAACTTTCGCTTAAATTTCTTAGGTTTCAAGACTGATACATTATTGATATTCTATCAAAAATCATGATTGAAAATATTTAGGACTGAATCTTATCTTGATTTAAATAAACAAAATGTTTCAGCTTAACATTTATATATTTTTTAAAGTGTGTATAATAAATGTTTATGGAAATCTATAACCTATTAAACAGTAGTTAATGAAAATTCATATAAAATAAATAAAATATTTTGGTAAAGTGTAAGATAAAACATAAATAAAAGTGTACGTTTTTATAGGGACAACATTGAAAAAGTTTTCGGCCGCTACAACATGGCTCGAGCTAGTTTAGAAATTGGAAATAGTAATCAGGTGAGTAATGCTATAAAAATATAACGATTATAATAAATAGTATTGTCGTCTTGCGATAACATGTACAGAATATCGGATTTGGCCTACGCGTATCGATCTACTGTTTGAAGCTTATTTAAGAATAGAAATTAATGAAGGAAAATTGTCTTGCATTATTTATAAGGGTAGCTTGATACTAATATATATATTCTCTATGTTTATAAATGTTTTAATTGGCTTAACACATTCTAGATGTATAAAGTAATTTTTATACATATTATTATGTAATACATTGCCATTTAAATATTTTACATATATTTTTTATTGAGTAACAAATATTAAAATCTTGTACTTTTCATTGATTTTTTAACTAGTACGATAGAAGTAATTACATTATGTTAATGTCAGGCGATCAATTCGTATATCTATTGTGGAGTTCAAATTCAATCTTAAACTTTTGAAATTTCATCTTTGTCAAAGTATTGTCTTTTTAATTACGTAATTTCGGCGAACTGAAACGTTTATGTTTATCTTTATTCTTCGTTTATACGGCGTTCGTTTAACTTTGGAATGTAGACACTTTCACGGCGAGAGAAGCTACAATTTGAAAACTTTCACAATCGAAACATAATATAATACGCCGGAGGAAAGATCAATTTAATTATTGGAACACATACACACGAAGAAAATAATTTGATACTCTATATATAACAGCTACTATACCATACAATATAAACAAGATCTATGAAGGATCTTAAGATGAAAGATAATTATAATTTTACTGACTTTGGATATTAGGACACTCATAAATTTTGAATTATGTTAGATCAAAACCGCGTATCAATTATCCCCAAATACACAAACGCCAACGCCAATGCCTAGTAGTAGTTAAAGTATTGTATGATATTAACATCAACACAAATTCGTCAGCTCGTCCAAATATAAGGGTCAAAAATTTGATGAACGTTAGTAATTTTATGCATAGTTTATTTAATTTTTTTTGAAGTTATTTATTCTCTCAGAGGTATAAATTATTCAACAATAGATGTGAGTTACAATTTAAAGAATTACATAACGTAGTTATATTTGATAAGCATGTATACTCACTGAAACATTTTTAAGCAGTATTACCATCATTAAAAGTTCCGTTTCTTTGATTCGATTTTTTAACAATGAGCTCGAGTTCTTATAAAAACATTTTTAAGACATATGCTTTTTATTTATTATTTAAAATATCTACATCTTTTACAGATCATTTCAATAATACCATAATACCATAGAAACATATCTAAATAAATACTGGACATACTAAAAAACAATGTATCTCTAGGGAAAAATTTGAGTTAGATAATTTATCATTGTTATGTTATGAAAATGTTGATCATTCAATATTATTTATTTTGAGATTAGAATAACATATATCATGATTACTCGTCGCTTAAGAGGCCATAAAACTAATAGATTTTTAAAAATTAAATTGTTTTCTTTTGTCGACGTAAATAAAGAATATTGCGCATCCAAGCGAACGTCCACTGACGGTCTATTAGCAGTTTCTAAGTGCATAAATAAAAACCGTGGATTTTATTTAAGCAAGTACAAGAGTCGCTGCATATATCTGCCGAACAGGTATCGAAACACCGGATTATACAGTCCATTGAATGACGATGTTGCCAATTAGATCGACTTCAAATCAACTGTTACAATTGAGCAATGTATTGGAATTAAAAATAATATATATTTTTTTATTATATTGTTTGGATCATCCAAAGCATTGTTAAAAGAGTATACTAAAGCATTTGCATTAAGATCGTTGGACCCTACTTTAATAAAAAAAACTTTATCGCACAATTACTTTGATTGACAGATAAAAAATATGTAATATATAAATGTTACAGCGTCTCATGTCAAATTTAGATACACACAAATGTATTGTATCAGCAGTACATTTACAACTAATTTTGAACTAAAACTAAAGATACGTGATAAAATCAAACAGTCATTGTTTTTTAACGTAACGGTAGCTTCAAAATCGGTACGTTTATCAATACGGTTTTTCTTTGAAATATACAATTCGGGAATGTGTTTGCTGTGCTTACAGCAATTATTTTTGGAAAGAGATACTGACACTTAAAGAGAAATAACAGGTGACTCGCTAAAAAGTCGCTGGCGTTTAAAGGGTTAAAAATATCTTACAATACTTGAATTGGTTTATTAATTAGAAAAAAACTTTTTATTTTTTAACTGCAAATATTTTTTTATAACAAGTCAATTTTAAATCAGAAGTTAGTGATTTTATTTTTGAAATAATACTTTTGTAGTTTCATTTTAAACCTAACTGCGTAATTAAGTTATATACACCAGATTATTTTGTCAATTGTATGGCTTTTATTTCCTTGGTTTATTTGGGAAAATCATAATAATTCATACTTACAAGGCCAACTTTTTTAAGTCTTAGAAAAAATGTATGCTTCTGTTTTTTTTTTAATTTATAATTTTAAAATATTTTTTCTTAACAGAAATGTAATTTCCTGTTGTTCTGTGTATTGGTAATATCAAATTTCGTTTTAACAAAACTTTTTTGATCGTCTTTATATGCTGGTATGATTTAGTGATCTCAAAATGCCAACTTAAATTTTAAAATTATTAAAAGCTGTTATTAAAGTGTATAATGCAAAGGTTTTTAATATTTATTGAAATCCAATGTATGAATATTATAAATTATATGGAACATATCTGTACCTACATATTTGTAATTACATAATTGAAAATGGTGTCTCAATACTAATGGCGTTTATTTCGAATTTGAAGATCCTTGATTTTAAATCTAGTTACCTGATGAAAATGCTTCTTATTTAATTTTTATTACCTTCCCTTTTAATTTTAACGCCAATATAATGTTTTCTTTTGCATAATTTAACCGAGGTAGATCGTTTAAATATTTTAATGCAGTAAAATTGTTTTTCAATACTTATTGAATGCGATATATATTTTAGAGCAATTTATTCTAATTACAGACATTGTAGTTTATTGATACTTTTCATGACTCAATCGCTTTAAATTGTTTGAGGACATAAAACAGTAATCGGTTAGATACATTTTATACTATGGATTATGATACAATATTATAATTTTTTATTTTATTTTATTTTAAATTTATAGACCTCAAACATACTTAATTAAATGGTTAATAACTTCTTACAGATATTGATGTATTATATTTTGGATTCTATAGTCTGTAGATCTTACCAGTTTTTTTTTAAATTATTTTAGTGGTAAACGAAACTATTTTTATAAAACTATATTTAAACCAAACATATTAATATATAGAACGGACATATTAGATATTGATTTAAATTAACGGAGTATTAAATTTTAAAGTGATGACTAGAGATTTAGTGTATTAACCTATCTATCTGATATTTTACTTCAGTTTTTAGTTTTATGCAATTGAATATTGTCTACGATTAAAGATAATCAATGCATGTATCTTGTCAGGAATATCATCATGTATGCACATATTTAGTCTTTCATTAACAAATAGTAATCAATAATAAAATTTCAATTTTAATTTAATTTATTAAGATCAAGCTGTATCACTCAAATTTACACAAAGCCAACATAAAAACGCCTAATATTTCTTAAATAAAATATTTATAAAAACTTATGTGTAACTATTAGGTAATCCCGGAATTAATGTCGTTTTTTATTAAAACTCAAACTTATTTTTTTTTTCAATTATTTAATATTTTTTTAATACAAAGTAATTTCTAGTGTTATCTACGACTCTTTGCCATCTTGTTACTAGATCTAAAATTCCTTATTCATAAAAGGCTTTTGGTTTAGATTCGAAGAACTCCGAAAGACCCGATTTCAGTTTTTGTCGAATTGTCGAATTTTTTGTTCCCTAATTGCGTTTCTAAAAAGCGAAATAAGTGAAAGTTGCTCGGTACCAAGTCCAGAGAATAGGGTGGATGCAATAAAACATCCCAGCTAAGGTCCTGGATTTTTTTACGGGTAATATCGGCAACATGCGGCTGGGCGTTATCATGTTGAAGAATGACATTACTTTTATTTACAAGAGCAGGTCTAATTTTTTGTAACGTCGTATTTAATTTGTCCATCTGTTCACAATAGAGGGCTGCAGTAACAGTTTGCCCTTGTTTTAAAACATCATAATAAATTACACCTTTCGAATCCCACCACACACACAATAATGCTTTCCGAGGATGTAGTCCTGGTTTTGGTGTTGGAATTGGGGTTTGACCTCGATTTAACCATTGTTTCTATTTTTTTATATCATGATAAAGAACCCATTTTTCGTCTCTGGTGATAAAGTCATGGAGAAACGGGGTAAAATGTTGCTTTTCTTGCAGTATTTTGCATGTGTTGAGGCGTTGAGCTTTGTTGCGTCGGTGAGCGCGTGAGGAACCGAGATACCTTATTTTTTAACTTTTCGCAGTTTCTCAAGATAACGATGGGTGTTCAACCGTGATGTGCCGACTTTCTTCGATAATTCATCAATGGTCATAATCGGATTTGCTTCGATTTCCGCCTTTAGAGCTGGACTATCCACTAGACTGGGCCGTCCACTTCGAAGCTCGTCCTTCAAATCGAGATTGCCCGTTGGAAATTTTTTGAACCCACTTTGGCACTTTCTTTTGTCCAGTATATCATCGTAAATGTCATAAATGCATTCTGTTGCTTCTGTCGCAGTTTTTTTTTAATGAAACGAAAACAGCATACAGTTTCTTAAATGTGTTTCCGAAGGACACGTCTCTGCCATTGTTTGTAAATGGGGTAGAAAAGTTTTTTTTTGTTTAAAAGAAAGGCAAAGGATCACAGAGAAGAAAAAAATTACAACGCACGTCTTCACTGCTCATCGGACCCAAAAATACTAAGCCAAAGTTGCCTATTAAAAAAACGACATTAATTCCGGGATTACCTAATATATTGTAACTAATCTTTATGGACTCAGTTCTCTCAGTTATCTGGTCCTAGGAATCACCCATTCTAGCCTCTCACAGAACATTCAATAGTGTTTCAATGTTCATCAAATACAAAGCACACCGATTGTTGGGAACAAACGATCGAAATTGACAATGGCAGGTCATATTTTTTCATTGTGTAAATGAAAATGGGAGTGTTAAAAGGCCCTGCACTTTTAGAACTCGAGGGCGAGAGTTCAATTTCGAATCGCATAAAAGTATTGCGATTCAATTTCGATTCGACGTCATTCGGGTCAATAGGACTACGTACATTTATCTCGAGGAAAAATGAATCAAATACGTCACGAGTTGTGAATGGCTATCACTACTCACGCGTTTGGATTAATCCGGTTGTGATTGTATGTCAATCAAAAAGCAATAACAAATTTTTAAACGTAAATGAAATAACATAGAAAAAGGGCGTGTTTATACCAAGCAGAGTTGCTTTAAGTTATGATGACCAGACGTTACAGATTCAGCAGTGCAGCTTTGCATTATTAATTGAATGCATTATTTGCTTCTACTTATTTATCATTGAAATCATTTTATATAGTGTAAATTAAAATATTCTTAATAAATGCAGAAATAAAAGATTGATACTATTCCACAAATATAAGTCATTTTTAAATATTTTTTCGGCATGAGTGACTGAAATATGTGACTTTTTATCTGAACGAGCTGTTTGATAGACAACTTAGTGCACATATATATGTTTATTTGTTTATGTACATATATAATTTATACCTTCTTAGTTCCTCGTTGAGTGTGAGCTGAGCTGAGCTGAGTTGAGTGTGTGCTCACCGAGAGTGAGGTCGTGCTATAAGTGCGAAAGTGATCTGTGAAGTATCTTATTTTTATATTAGTTATAATGCCAAGCTATAACCAATCGCAATATTGTTTAGCTTCGCTTCCGATCCATCTATTAATAAACGCGTAATTTATTAGGTACCTAGTTCTGGGCGACCGTTCGATAATTACAAATGTTACGTACAACAATGATTATTCAATGCGAGACCATTATTCTTTTTATAGACGTGTGTTTCGAAGCTTATGAAAAAATGGTTTAAAGAGCTGTTATATTGTATTAATTAACGGGGTTCTGAAATGTTTTGTTTAATTAAACATTTGTTCATGTTATTATCTAGCGGGTCTTTGTTAAAACATTTTTTATATATTCACAATTTTTTTTTATGAATGGTAAAATATCTCGCTACGCTGGTTAATAACGCGCGTCATTCAAACACGCAAAAATATTAATAACGAATTAATCGATGAGCGTTCATAACAATCGTAGCACCGTCGCAGACACGATTTTTTTGCTTTTGACGTGAATTTTTGACTTCTGAGAAGTGATAATTGTTTTTGCGCCCTCTTATTGACCAAAATTTGGTTTGAATATACTTTGACAAGCACTCTTATATTAGAAGTTGGTAGTAATATCAGTAAGGATAGCTATCATATTTTTAAAACATAGTGCAATATCGAAATGCAGACAAACTATGGAGAAATATGCGAGATGTGACGTCTGTCTGTATTTATTCCTCCGCTTATTTCTTCGTGAGAGATGAGTTGGCTTAGTTTGTATTTTATACTTGACCTACTGAAGTTTATTTATTATTACTATATTTATTTTTAGATCATTAGGTTAGGTTTGGGTTTGAACAGCAAATGAACGTTTCGCAACTGTCAAATTGAGTGTCAAATCTGTGCCTATCAGTTAAATTATATTTTCGCTAGTAGAAGTTTATATCTACTGGTGAAAATGTATTTGGACTTCACTAGTGAAAAAATAACTTAACTGAAAAATACACATTAACTGTAACATTTATACATTGAATGTAAATAAATAATGATAAGTATGTAAATGTATATATTTCTACGCAAAAAAACTCACTTTCACTAGTGAAAATATATATCGACTGGTAAAAATGAATTCTGATTTGATTTTACTGAAATGACATATTCAAAAAAAATATTTTCGGGATAGATTCGAGACTGTTAATAATCCGAGAATTTTTGGTTTATAAGCAGGGATGTCATTTCATACGTCATTCATTTTATAAGGGGGGGGGCAAAAGTTGGCCATCCAGTAGTCTTTTTTTTAATATTTCATTTTAATTAAGATAAATAGTATTTCATCAAATGAAATGCATTTTTCTGACCAAATTAAGGAGAGAGGGGGAAATGCCTTTATACCATTGAGGAAATGAGAGAAGTTAAATGTTCCTTGTGGTCCGTGATCATCTAACTAATGTCAATGATTTGGGGTAGAATCAGACTCTTTTTTATTGTCTAATTCACATTTTACTAGGCTTGTTGACAGTCATTATATGGAATGTCTAATTCAAGGATGCTTGGTATTTGTTCGAACTGCATTATTTTGCATTTGATACCCACTTTATCCACGGTTTTTAAGAAAATCTTTTTGTTGATGATGCAAATGCTTAAGTGAGTGTGAGTCTTTAGTGACTAATTTCGTCACAACAAATGTAAATGGTCCTGACAATAAAACTAAAAAAAATTATAACTCGTAAAGTGCTAAAATGTTTTTTAATGTTAAGGGTCCTTAAATAATTTCATCAGTTTGCCAACCATTGTCCTATGCTAATAATTATTTCAATGTTTCAGGAACTCATGGAGAAGTCAAAGCGTAAGAAATGGAAAGTTTGGTTGGGAGCTATCACACTTTTCTTCATTATCATCATCCTGGTTGCGGCTGCAATCGTTTTACTATCGGGTACAAGCGACGAAGAAAATAATGAACGGCCAACTCCGATTCCTCTCAAAAGTGTATTGAACGGCACATTACAACCGAATAGGTTCAATGCTACGTGGATATCTGGTATGGGTTTAGCTTAACTTATTATAATATATTACTTGTTATATTATCTATAATTACGATTTATTTACAGATGATCAATTGCTTTACTTAAGCGAAGACAATGACCTGAAGTTATATGACGCGAAAAATAAAAGGCACATTGTTTTGATAGGCAAAAATAATCCTGTAAGTAAATCATTAGGATAGTTAATTTTTAACTACATAGTAATCTAATGCGTTTTTAATTTTTTTAATAGCTCTCACAAATCTCGTTCGACCATCAAATATCAGCCGATCAAAAGTTTTTATTGTTTGCTTATAATTATAGAAAGGTTGGTTTTTTTTTTATATGGAACGTGTATTTAATACTGTTATGATGTGTTAATTAATTTATTATTAATTTATATTTAGCATTACAGGCATAGCTATTCAGCCATGTATATGATTATAGACATAGAGACGTCTGAACATGTCAATGTTCATACTGATAAAGATGCGTATTTGGAATTAGTGATTTGGGGACCCCAAAACAATTCTCTTATATATGTCAAAAACAACAATATATATTACAAGTCATCAGCAATAGCAGTATATCAACAGTTGACGTTCGATGGATTACCTGGAGTTGTGTATAATGGAGTGCCAGATTGGGTTTATGAAGGTTTGTTATATAAAGAAATATATCTTTTGTAATTACATATGTTTTATCAACAGTCAAACATCAATCTGCAATAAATATAAAAAAATAAGTTATTTAAATAAAAATATAAATTAAATGCTAGTATTGTACACATTGAAAAGTTTTATAGGAGGCTTTATAAAATTAGTATTAATTAATTAAAAATTATAAATACTTGTTAAGATTATCACTTTATAATTAAATTATTTTGTATATATATAAGTAAAAATATATTGATAAAAAAAGTTAAGAATAAAAACTTGGTTTAGTCAAGCGTAAAACCATCGTTCAAAATATGTACTGTAAAGACTTAGATGAGAATAAATTATTTTTTAATATAAATGATAATAAACCTATCCATATGATTCTGAATATAATCTATTCTATAAAATACTTCTTAAGTCATCAGCAAAATAATAAGCAAAGATTAAATCCATGATAATATAAGTTATTAAATAATTTCAGAGGAAATTCTAACATCAAATAGAGCAATTTGGTTCTCCGGAGATGGCTCACATCTCGTCTACGCCAAATTTAATGATAGTCTCACTAAAGCCATGACGATACCGTATTATGGAAATCCTGGAAGTATTGAATATCAATACGTTAAAGCTTTCTCCGTGAAGTATCCGAAGGTATGTTATTCCTAATATAATTCAATTGTAGTGATTCATCATTATATATCCACTTTTCTTGTACTAGGTAGGCACCGAAAATCCAGAAATTTCATTGTTCAAAGTTGCACTCACCGATTCAGTTTCGACGACTACTGAATTAGAAATTCCTGATAAGTTGGATCTGTAAGTATTGTAAAATAAGCCAGCTTAGGGCAATGTTTCATGAATATCATAATAAGTAATTAACATTAATAAGACATTTACATTCATAAAAAAATAATATTATAGTGTTGAATAATCAATGGAGATAAATGCATTTTTATAATTTTTTCATTTAAAAAGGTTAAAATCCATGAAATATTTATGATAGTAAGATTTAACAGATATTAATTAAAACCTTCAACACTAACCAGCAAAAAATAAAATTCAAGGTTTTATACAAACATACAAATAAATAAGTATATTTTCGAGGGTCAATGAGAGCTAATGATCAAATGATGAATAATTCCAGCAATAATTAAAAAAAAAATATTTATCTTATGGATAAATAAATTTAATAGAAAATGATAAAAAAATCCTAATTGATTTTTTTAAATTTGCTTTTGGTCATGGTAACATTTGTATATATTTGTCTTAAAAATATTGATTTCACTAAACTTGTCGCATATTGCTAAAACTAAAATGAAAATAATCGAGATAACAACCAGTGGTGTCATGAAAATAATTAAACTACATGAAGAAATGGCCGGCCAGCATTATCTGAGTTTAATACAAAATTTTCATTGACAATTCTGAATTTGAAGTAATGTATCTACATATAACTCTATAATGATTGTTTTTAAGATAATTGGATATTCATTAGATTTTAGTTAACATATATATTTATTAAACAATAAAAAGGATGTCTCACATATAATCATTTATCCGTTTTTTATTAATCATGATTTCAATTTGCCTTACAGGCCCATTTTGGCGTCAGTATCATTCGCTAACAGCTCAGGAGTAGCCGTGATTTGGACAAATAGAATACAAAATGAATTTATCATTACTATGTGCGATGAGATATGTAAAGAAGTAAGTTATAAATTATTGATAACAATTTTAAAACGCAATTTTATTCTTAAATTTTAATTTAATATTCCAGATATACAGTTATAAAGAGAAGCACGGGTGGGTCGATATGCTGCGTCCCTTGATCTTCAACTCTAAAGGCAACGCTTCTTTTGCAATATTACCAAAGGTGAGATTGTGAGGATACAATAACTTTAAAAGTAATTTCAGTCTCTCAGCATAGCCGCGGTCTACCGAGCGGATTGCGTGAACTTGATTTCTAGTTTAATAGTGTCGTTTAAACTTCTTTTCTCGAGGAAAGGTTAGCGGTTTTCTTGGCTATCTGGCCATTTTAATGGTGCTTCGAAGAACCAGTGAAAGATCAATGTCAACCTTTAAATGGCCTACTTTTAAATTACAAAAAATACCATTTAATAGGTTTGCCGTTCCAGGACCAGTCGCTATGACTATCGGACGATATTTCTGGCGCAAGAGGCGCTGCTGATTCGCCTCAGCCGTTGGCCAAAACAATTATGTTGGCCATGTTTCTAATAAATCAGAATAAGTGTCTTAGGCAATTCATTCGATATCTCTATACCTAAAACTTTTCTCGCAAACCGTCAATATACTACCTGTCTCTCATATACAGTTAAAAATATGTATCTACTAGTAAAAATGTATTTGAACTTCACTAGTAAAAATACACATTCACTGTAACATTTATACATCACATGTAAATAAATAATGTTAATTATGTAAATGTATATATTACTACATATGGAAAAGTTGAAGTCATATAATTTTACTAGCACCAGTTAGATAAATTATATTTTCACTAGTTAAAATAAATTTTTAATTAAAAAAAATAAAAGTAAAAAAAAATCACTAGTGAATATGTATTTTGTTATGATTTCACTGAAATGACGTATTTTAAGTTTCCAATTATATTGTATTCTTTAACGTTTGACCATAGGTATGTATTTTGTTTAATTACTTTCATTTGCCATCACATATAGCTGTTCTCATGACATTGTGATGTAAAATTAGAAAAGCATTCATTTTACAAGGAAATTTCTGACACCTTCAGCGACTGTCTTTTAGTTTATTTATTGTCATTATAAAAGACAATGAATTGAAGCAGTTTGTAGCACAAAGACAAATCACTAAAAAATAAAAGGATCATAGAAATAAACATGTTTTTACTTTTTAAATTAAAAAAAATTATTATATATTTCAGGCAATCGATAATGATTCTTGGAGACAGATTGTTTTATTCAAAGAAACCAACGAAGATCTTTGGGATACAGAGTTTATCACCAATAGTAAAAATAACGTTATCGAATTGGTGTATTATGATGAAAGCTTGCAGAAAATGTAAAAATTACTTTGTTTGTATTTTATAATATTTGGTAATATAATTTATAATTCATAATGCTTACAGATGGTTTATGGCTACGAGTGTCAATGATTCTGCCTATCAACATTTGTACACTGCAACCTTGGATGGACAAATAGATTGCTTTACGTGCAAAATCAAACATTCCTCCGGAAGTGAATGTTTATATAATGAAGTGTCAATGAGCAAAGATGGATCTTATCTAAGCGTCTCTTGTATGGGACCCCAAATACCAGAAATATATTTATATACAAAGGTTTTTTATTATCATTTGTTTATTGCATTTTAAATAATAGTGTAGCTTCACACGTGCCGGATGGATTCGCCTGACACCGGGCCGGCGCCGTGTAGTGAGGATGATGTTGTATGGGCTAGTACTTACTTTTGGTTGGGAAGAAACCGGCCAGAGACCGGCCACGTGTGAAGGGTTTAAAAACGGCGCCGGCCCGGTGCCGGGTGAATTCATCCAGCACGTTTGAAATTACACTAAGCGAGATAATCAAGATTTTTGTTATATTATACAACCATAAAACTATTTTTAAATTTATTTTAGAACGGAGAGAAACTATTAAATTGGGACTTGAATGAACAGATAACCGAACAATTAAAAGATATTAGTTTACCAGTCATAAAAAGAATGACGGTTCAAGTGGCACCGAAACCGTTGCCTCCAGCTCAAGTTTTACTCATGACTCCGATGAACGCAGACCTCTCAGGAAATCTGAAATATCCTATGCTTGTCAATGTGTAAGCTAATAAAATTTGATACTATAATCCATAAAAAATGATCGCAATAATGAATTGTTGAACGATAGGTATGCTGGTCCTGATTCAGCACAAGTACTGGAAAAATGGAGTTTAGATTGGGGTGCATCTTTAGTGACTAGATATAATATAATAATTGCTCTCATAGACGGTAGAGGATCAAGCTTGAAAGGAAACAATAATTTGTTTGCGGGTTACAGACAGTTGGGCAGCGTTGAAATCGACGATCAAATAAACGTTACAAGGTTAGTATGTAGATTGAATAATTTTAAGCTGATGTTGATATTATTGGTTATCAGTTCATACATTCGCGAGTATTTAAACCTTGCATATGCTTAGAATAATATTTTTTAATAGATTATTTGATCCACTAACACATTGTACATACATTTTTGTTGTTCCTCTTGTGACACTAACTTAATTTTGACTAAGATAGAAACATTCATTAAGTTAACTTTTATCATATTCAGCAACTATCATTTTCACTTATTAAATGTTATGGCGAATTTTGAATTTGGAAATAAACACATTCTTGCCTTTAAATGTTGGTATTGTCGGGATCACATATAATTGTTGCATTAAAATTTGTTGGCAATAAATTTCGACGTAATTTTAAGGCAATAACTAACGATAATTTAAAAATAAACATGCTAACTGGCATTATTTTTTCGAATGTTGAAAACAATGATTCCGGGCCTCATGACAAAAATGGTATTTTTTATATTTTTTAACATCTGCTCGTTTCCGAACGTTCCGAATTTTAGTGCTTTTGACGTGAATTTTTGCCTTATGAGAAGTGATAATTGTTTTTGCGCTCTCCTATTGACCAAAATTCGGTTTGAAAATACTTTGATCAGCTCTCTTATATTAGAGGTGCATACCAATATCGATAAGGATAGCGATCATATTTTTAAAACATAGTGTAATATCGAAATGCAAGATGCAATGTCTGTCTGTACTTATTCTTTTACTTATTTCCCCCTGATAGATGAGTTGGCTTAGTTTGTATTTTGGTCTTGATCTAATAAAAGTTCTAAAACTATAATTTTAGAACTTTCATTAGGTTAGATTTGGGTTTGAACAGCAAATGGACGTTTCACAACTGTCAAATTTAGCTTCATAGACATTTTAGAACAGCATATTAGCATCTATCAGTTAAATTATATATTCGCTAGTAGAAATATGGATCTACTGGTGACTTTACTAGTGAAAATATAACTTTACCAAAAAATAAACATTCACTGCAACATTAATACATCAGATGTAAATAAATAATGATAAGTATGTAACTACACATATAGAAAAGTTGAAATCATATAATTTTACTAGCACCTGAAAGATAATTTATATTTTTACTGGAAAAAATATATATCTACTGGTGAAAATGTATTCTGATATGATTTTACTGAAATGACATATTTTAAAAAATATTTTCGGGATAGATTTGAGACTACTTTTTCTAGATTTTCTTTTAGGAATAATCACATGGAACATAATGTATTATTTATTTATTTTGCTGCA
This sequence comes from Plectrocnemia conspersa, assembly GCF_051122295.1. NCBI lineage: Eukaryota > Metazoa > Arthropoda > Insecta > Trichoptera > Polycentropodidae > Plectrocnemia > Plectrocnemia conspersa. The sequence goes on along the minus strand of NW_028277177.1, from coordinate 4,872,245 downwards.
TTAAATTCAGTTGTCAAATTACTGATAGTACAATCTATACATTACATTTATATAATTTTGCTGGTGCTGATGTTGATTTTTCGTTATTTCTTTGCTTCTTCCTTAGATATATGATCTGAAATTTCAGATCAAATACCTTAATTTACTGCTACTAATTTACATTTGTTGAATATTTCCTCTCATGTCTAATATTTTTTAAACGTTCAAAAAGCAATGAAGTCAACAATAATTCGCAAACAAATTTTAACACAAACGTAGCCGCATTAAAAACTGCAATCTGTCCCTTAGAATAATAATGTTTTTTGTGAAAGTACTACCTGGAAAGTGGGTACTTTTGAAGGCAATGTTCCGTTCCTTTTATTTCTTGTATGTATAAAAAGGACTGAAAGAATTTATACCTGAAATACATCAGTACATACATCTCAAACAGCTGTAGCTTAGTTCAGATTCATTATTTGAGGTCGGTTTTTCTTTTTTTATACATATATTATTGCTATAATTTTTGTCCAGAGTCAAGCCCCTCAAGGAGAATGGGCCCCGGGAATTATTCCGCTCTCGGCAAGCCTGCATATAACGACACTCAGTTGAGCTACGATTGCTAAAAATTGGTTTCAAAGATTTAGAGATTAGCATAGAAGTATAGAGTATGTATCGTGTTTTGAATATCTTTTTGAATTTGACAACATAGTTGTTCAGATTTAAAAAAAGATTAAATTCATCTTTAGGTAACAGGAAATATATTTAATCTTAGAAAGTGGGTGCCGCTACTCAGTAATGAATAAGCATCTGCACTTCTTTTTAAACATAGAGATTACTTCACGTCAAAAGTGTGATTCATTGTTCACATTATTTTTTACTTATAAAAATCTCAAAAAGACTGATTTACTAGTTAAGAATGTTTATTTAATAGCTTAATATTATTTCAATAGGCGTTTACAACAGAACTTAAAATACATTGATGCCAATCGTACTTGTATATGGGGCTGGTCTTATGGAGGATATGCGTCAGCTCTAGCTCTTGCACGAGGAGAAGGCACCTTCAAATGTGCCATATCTGTCGCTCCAGTAACTGACTGGTTATATTATGGTAATATAGCACTAATTTTATGATTGCTTATTATTTGGCTTTAAATCTGATTTATCATTTTAGATTCAATGTACACAGAGAGGTACATGGGTTTGCCGATTCTCGAAGACAATTTATTAGGCTATCAAAAATCTCAGTTGAACACAATAAAAAATGTGAATTTATTATATTTTCAATAAGTATATTTTGCTGTATAATGAATAATATAATCTGATTGATTCTTATTTTCAGACATTGGCTATTGGCACTAAGAAGTTTATGTTGGTTCATGGAACAATGGATGATAATGTACACTTTCAACAATCCATGATGTTATCGAGAATGCTGCAATTAAATGATGTACTATTTACACAATTGGTAATTATTATATGATTTTTGTTGAAGATAATTTAGTTATTAATTTATAAGCAATTTATTGAAAGTATTTTCATTCATTTTCATAAGAATGAGAGTCCATGATATAGTTTGTAAGTCAATGTTTATTGTTAAATTTCATATCTTCTGAAGAAAATGAAAATTACTACACTGAAAATAATATTTAGTTACATTGTGTTGTCAATATAAGATTCAAAATAGTTGCCTCTATTGGTTAAGTAACAAGAAAAGAGTCCAATTAATAGTTTATGGTGCTGTGGTGATTACTGCAAGAAAAAGCGTTTGTGGAAAAATATATAACGATTTATTGATTTACAACCTGTAAACCATGTTTTGTAAATTATGTATAAAACAATAATTTTTATGTAATAAATTAATCTATTTTTTTATGACAGAGTTATCCTGATGAAGATCATGGACTGACTGGCGTTAAAAAACATTTTTATCACTCTATTGAACAGTTCCTACAAACGAATCTCATTACTGACGATTAAACAGTTATTTTTGTATGTAAAACAGATACAATAATCAGTATTGATTTGTGTGCCAAAATGAAGAGTTACACTGACTTTTTCCATTCATATAATACATGAATATAGATGTGTGTACCGTATAATATTAATGTTTGTTAATCATACATTTTAAACTCTTTAAATTGTAAATACGGCGAAATGCATATTATATAATTAATGTAATAAATATTTAATTTATCAATGTTGTGAAAAGGTATGATGTTTATCGATGTTATAATGTATTATTAATTTGTACATATTTGCCATTGAATTCTGAATGTATATATCTTTTATATTTAATCTATCAGTGCCAGATATAAATTATTTTACATATGCTATAAAATCACTATAAGTTTTATGTAACTAAGAATAGTTTTTATTAATTATATTTTATGATCCGGCACCGAATAAGTTAAAACGTGCCAGTAATGTTTCGTCCAAGATAAAATATTTATATCACATCAAAACCTATTTAAATCTATGTTAATTTCATCACAAATTATTATTTAATAAATTATGTTAAGTAGTTTATAACCAGTAATTGGTCAATTTTAGAGGAGACTGATTTGTTTGTCTTTTTATTTACACAATGTACATTATTTTAAATTTCTCTCCAATTTTCAAAAATAATTTTAGTCAAATAGGAAAATCGTTACAATTTTACATGTTACCTGATTTCCTCAAAACATCCATTTTTTTGTAAAATTAATTGTGTTTTAAAGAACATAACAAAAAAAAAACAATGTTCTTTGTTCTGCGTTGTTTTGCATTTTAGTAAATTATATGAAGTTTTAATCCAATTTTATTCACTGTGCCGTACAGAAATTCAATGTTCATAATTAACATCACATTGACTTGTGTGGGTGTTATTAAATTATAATTATTTATAATAATTACATGGTTCAATGTTTACGATAATATTTTATGTAAAATAAATATATTATTTAATGCATGATTGACTATATTAGTCAAAAAATGTGAATTTATGTTGTGATGTAAATATAAAGCAGAATAAATGTAATAAAATAATTAAATTTATGCCTAATATTTTATTAATCATATTTAATCTGTCCTTGTGTATTTTTTTTTTTAAATTAGTAATAAATTCTAATTGTTTTAAAAATATACTACTAGCCATTCATGAAAACTATTAAAGAAATATTTTTTCTACACTAATATTAGTTAATTATTTTTATTTATGGTAATATTTTTCCTACAAAAAATGTTTATTAAATTAAAAAAATATAGTAGAGCATACCTAAAAGTTTTGCAGTATAGCACATATAGTATTACAGCTTCTAAAAGCTATCGCCGAAAACATCTTTGTGTCTGGCAAGTTCGTTAAAAAGCTGTATGGCTCGTATAAAGGTAGCGTGTAAAAAATTAAGGTTTAAACAATAATTTAAATGTTTCGTTGGTCCCTCGGAGCCCTAATAAAACGAAATTCAATGTCGCATGCAAGAAGAACGCTAACTCCTCAAGGGGAGAAGTTAACTGACAGCTCATCAGATCTTATAGCTAGAGATTTTCACACCTTAAGACTGTTTAAAGAGACGGTGGAAGTGAAAAAGTATTTAGGGCACCGTATGAGTGGTGGAGCTGCGTACTAAGCAAAAGATTTTCTTTAAAAAGATATCAATGCAATTTTTCTTAGGCGTAAAACTTATATTCAACATTATGGAAATTACTTTATAATACCATATGATTTGAGGTTTTAATTAGACTCTCCATCATACATCAAACAGAGCTCTAAAAGAGCATTAAGATAACGTTTCAGACCTCAGGCGAGTGACATACAGATATACCAACTATAATAATAAGTTATGCATGTGAAATATTAATATTTTATGGATTAAATAAATAATTCGAGTTAATAGCTTAATGTTTATTAAAAAATCGTCTAAAACAATCCAATATTTAAAACGAAATCAGTCACATTCATATAACTATTGAATAAAATAAGTTTCAGCTTATATGTCTGGCTTTCTTGGCATATCATTCTTCAAATCTGCTACAATATATGAAAATCCTGCCCATAAGGCTGCAGCCTTATCCATATCATCAGAATTTAAAACGTTAATTCTATCGGCTTCAGAGTGATGGTACCAAAAATATTTTTTATTGTCATTATATAATCCACCGCCAGGAATACCTTTTTCGACCCACGCCGCTACGTCTGATTCAGGCCCATCGTACACAGCTTGTGTTGTATTGATAGACGCAAATAATTTAAGAATCTCTTGTACGATACATCTTCCAGTTTCGATTCCTTGATAACTTATACCAAAAGGTTTAAAAACTCCAATATCAGACTCCATCACAAAGTTTAAAAAGTGATCGGAGTCTTTATGTCTCTTTTGATATTCTCGAGAGCCAATCAAGCCTAGCTCTTCAGCAGTCCAAAATATAGTTCTTAACGTTCTTCTCGGTCTAAGTCCCAATTTCTTTAATGCGATTGGTGCCATTAAAGAAATGAAACTACCACCTCCGTCGTCCATTGCACCATCTCCAACGTCCCAACTATCTATATGTCCAGATATGAGCACGATACTCTTTTTATTCTCATATCCTTCAATCTCAGCTATCGTATTCCTTGAAGTAGCTTCCGTTAAGGAATTAGGCATTACAATTCTTAAAGTGATATCCTTTCCTCTCTTTTGTAACCTCCATAATAAATCGGCATCTTCGTGTGTTATGGCAGCTATCGGTATCTTCTTTATACCTTCTTCATAAGTCATCATTCCGGTGTGTGGCGTTGCATGCGAGTATGGCGTTACAGATCTGATTAAAGCAGCAACAGCTCCTTTTTTAGCAGCCTTCGAAGCTCCTTTTGATCTATATTTAACCGTCACACCATACTTTACAAAATCCTCATCGTAAACAACAATCTTTCCTTCTACTTTGCAATCAGGTAATTTATCCAGTTCTTCAAAACTTTTAACTACTATAGCTTGAGCTACGATACCTTCATCGGTGGTGTTAGTGCTATAGCCCAAGCCGAGCATTGCTAGTTTTTTGAGACGAGGCGTGAGCATCATTGCGTATTCCTCTCCTCTATTCCAATATGGAGCCTAAAATATATCATAAAACGCAATATCTTAAGGTGTGATATCATTTATAATATATAATATAGTATTACCAAAACATCTTCTGTATGAACATTCTCCAAGCCATTTGATGTTGTCATATTAATCATATGATCGATAGCATTTTCAAGATTTTTAGTACCTACGATTCGATTTCCAAACGTATCCACAAACTCTTCCAATCTAAGATAGTTTCATTAAAGAATTATGTCTTTTAAATATGTCAATAAAGTTAAGATGAAATAATAATAATGCTATTAATAATTCTTATCAGGATAAGGTTAAAAAGTTAGATGAACTATACAGTAGTATATAACTTTATCAATATAGTTTAACTTACTGTCTGTATGTTTCACCTTTAAACGGCCCTTTAATGAAATAATCTATGATAGTATCCGTAACATTAGCATAACTAGCTATTTCATCTTTAATGCTATTCGGAAGATAGCAAAGAGCTTCAACGTTTATTTCTTCATAAGTAGTTACTGTAGTAGTGCAATAAACATTTGGTACGCTAGTTAGCATAAAAACCAATACTGTAGATAGCATTTTTGAGTGCCTGTAACAAAGGGTTGTACTTTATTTTCGACATTGCGATGTTAAATATACAATTATTGATGACGATGACCCGAAATTTATAACCAATTGTTTTGAACAGCTAATCAAATAAATGTTGAATGTTTATTGTATATTTATAGCTATTTGCAAAGAGTATCACAATGTCAAACTGTCAGATTAATTTACGTTTTAATTTTATATGCTCAAATGCACAAAAATAAATATGTATGTATCTACTTATATAGTAATGTGTATGAAGCAATTAATTGCTATGAAATTAAATAAATAATATATATTATATTATATAGATGATTTTATCCATGTAGCTTACGATACATAACGGAGAAGAGTATACTTAAAGTGTCGCACGTCATTCATGATAACCGGTTGGTGCTTAACTAGCAATTGCTAGTAACTTTTTTATATTCAATGACCCCTAACAAACTTCTAGTGTTGTCATGCATTGCAAACAATTTAAAATCAATTAAATCAATCCAATGTATCAATAATTATTTCAAGTATAAAAATTTGATAGTATATTTGGAAAAATAATACTCTTCATTTTTAATTTTATGTTGCTATAAGATAAGCTGTATTAATAAATATAGTGAATAAGTTATATTATATTATTAAAAATACAAATAATGAATATAAATATATCCAATTCCCAAACTAGTTTGATTTGTGTGTTGTTAAAATATTTATTTAGGGTTATGATTTTTGTAGAGCAAAAGTAAATCACAAATCACTAAACATCCATGTTTTTCAATGATTTGTGATGTGGGAGCTTTTAACATTAGGTCAGTAATATGCTAAAGTTAATTTGTATAAAAACACTAAGGCTAAATTTATTTAGAGATGTGTTGCTGCTTTGTGGGGGGGGGGGGGGGGAGGGGAGTTTAATATAGTTACCAAGTAGAAAATGTTAATTGAATAATGGTGTTTTAAAAACAGAAATCTTAAAAGAAATCGTCCTATTAGAATACCTTTCAATCAAACGTAAACCTAAAAGACTGCGATGTAAACGTAAAAGACTTTTGAAAACCATAGACATTAATCTCCGTAACTAAGACGGTTTGTAACTATTGTAGAAAATATCTATTTAAGCTCTACGTTTGTCACCACTGGGATGCTTGACCACAATAGCTTCCGATAGCATAATTTTAATAATTTATAGTACAACAATAATTGCTTTGAATATTTTTTTATTAAATTGAAGTTGACTCTTTAATGTACTACATGTATTACACATATTAACCGTGTAACTACTAACTATACTATCTGTATTATTTTAACTATTTGTATTATCTGCAGGCTTGCCGAGGGGGGTGGGGGAAAGGGAACAAACTCCCGGGGCCCGTTCTCCTCGAGAGGCCGACTGGAAAAAATTATAGCAATAATATATTCATAAAAAAGTAAAAAGCGACCTCAAATAACGAATCTGAACTAAACTATACTTTGTTTCATTTAACAGAGTCACTTTGAGGCTTATTTCGTATTTCACAATGGCATTTCATTAGTTCGCTTGCACCGAGCAGAATTGTCATATACAACCAACTCTTTTTTTACACAGAGGATATGTTCTACAAAAAAATGTGTAAAAAGTGATATACATAGAAAAATCGAAGATTACTTGCTTAAATTTAAAAAACCGTGTTTAAAAATTGTAAATTTAAAAAAAGTAATAATATAAGCAAAATAAATAAATTTAAAAAATATTTTTATCAAAATATTATACATATGTATGTATTTAAATTAAGGAAAAATAATACAATATATGTAATATAATCTACGCGCACATTTATGAGGTACTGGACAGAATTCGCTTTCATATTTGGAAATTTCTGACACATCTAATATGTTAGAAACTAATGAAGCCTTTGTCTGCACTATATGAATATTTGAACTATCTGTACGATCTGCACTATCTGCACTATCTGCACTATCTGCATTATCTCCACAATCTGCACTAACTGCACTATCTGCACTATCTGCACTATCTGCACTATTTGCACTATCTGTACGATCTGCAATATCTGCATTATCTGAACTATCTGCATTATCTGAACTATCTGCACTGTCTGAAATGTCCACTCTATCTGAACTATCTGAACTATATGAACTATCTAAACTATCTAAACTATCTAAACTATCTAAACTATCTAAACTATCTAAACTATCTAAACTATCTCAACTATCCAACCTATCTAAACTATCCAAACTATCTAAACTATCTAAACTATCTAAACTATCTAAACTATCTAACTATCTAAACTATCTAAACTATCTAAACTATCTAAACTATCTAAACTATCTAAACTATCTAAACTATCTAAACTATCTAAACTATCTAAACTATCTAAACTATCTAAACTATCTAAACTATCTAAACTATCTAAACTATCTAAAATATCTAAACTATCTGCACTATCTGAAATATCTACACTATCTGCACTATCTGAACTATCTGAACTATCTGCACTATCTGCACTATCTGCAATGACTGCAATGTTTGCACTATCTGCACTATATGTACTATCTGTACCATCTATACTATATGTACTTTATTATAATCTATACTATTTGAACTATCAATTTTATTTGAACTATTTGTACTAACTGTACTATTTGTAATATCTGTATTATCAGTACTATCTGCACAATTTGTACAATCGGCATCTTTTGTATTATCTGCACCATCGGCACTTTCTGTTATTCTTTACGTAGGTTAGGATTTTTGTTTATACTACTACAATTTTTACTAAAACTATTTATTTTGCAAAAAAATCCTAGTTAACCTAAGCCAAAAAGAATATTGACAGATGGCTCGAGATAATGGGAAAGTATCAAAATTATATATTATTTTTATGTGGATAATATGAGTTTAAAACCATCGCACTAGATACACTGTTTATAGAATAGTACAACTGCAATATTTTTCAAAGTACAATGATTCCTAAAATATTCCTATCCTATATGGTTATAAATATATACATATGTGTAAATATAGTTTTGTTATAATAAATTGTTATGTTAAATATTTTCTCTTTCATAAATATACTTTAATCTCAGCAATCGCTCCATTATCCTCTTACTATGTATTTTATGTGTGCATGTGAGCGACTATAACCGACATCTATGCCAAAATAACGAAGTATATAACGTATCTTATCGCCTCAGTCGTTATAGCAGTTACCTTCCATTACCTATATCTATAATATCTACATATATAAGGTAAGCTGAGGGCAAATGGACAAATAAATTGAATATTATTTGGTTACGTTAGATATGAGATTATTAAGTAATGTATTATATTGTTCCATACTTATTTTTATAAATTACATAAAAGTATGTAAGAACTACAAAAAGATGAAAAATAATATTTGGTCCAATTATTTTGTCACAACCTGTATATCTACTGGTAAAAATATATTTGGAATTCACTAGTGAAAATATAAATTTACTGAAAAATACACATACGTCCCATGAAAATAAATAATGATAGGTATGTAACATTGACATACTTTAATATATACATTTAATTTTAAATATATCCATACATACATGTTCCGACATTATTTAAATACCAAGCTTTCCGTTTAGTATTTAAATAATGTCTATTTGCCCCAATTTCTCCCCCAATCTTTTAATATTTCGCTGACGGTCGAGTTGATTCGATTGCGAGATATAAGAACAATGCGTATGCGGCGTTTAAAAGATTCGTTATCGTACCAAAGGTAGGCCGTTAGGGAAGGTATGGAAAATCGCATTTGGCGTCGTGGACCTTCGAAAACGACCTGTTCCGGAACCTTTGCCGAAGATGTCGTTTCGCGATACGTAATTGCTAAGAAGCAAATGCCGTTACGCGTCATTGCACGTTCTGAGGGCGGGAATACCTTTCGTAATGAGATGAAATTTTTACCTTTGTGCCCTTGCCTTGAGTGAGTGTATCCGTCCGATGCTCATGAGAAACGCGATTACGTATTCAAATTTAATTTTGCGTCTTATCTGTGTCGCAGGTGGTCTCGATTTTATTGGTTTTTATTATTTTTTGTCAAATTTTAATATGCTTTATTGATAAACCGTCTTGGATAAATTTAATAAAAGCGTAAGGAATAATTTCAGATAGAAAACGACTTTCTTCATATAAATATATTCACAAACTATATGAAGAAAAGTATGTCTTAAAACAAAAGCTCAAATTGAAAATAAAGTTAAAATTCTGATTAGACTGATCTTACATAAAATACGTAAGCGAACGATAATGTCACAAAATAAAACACTATTCTATTGAAATGAATATTTTGGTTTGCGTGAAAATAAAACTTGAAAAACGGTAGTGACAAATAACGCACAATTCTATTAAAAACTCTGTCTACAAGAAGTGACTGCAGATTAAACTATAAAAATAAAAATACACACCAAAAAGGAAGAATTTCTTGAAAACCATTCAACCACTTTAAGGAAATATAATTTCAATAGACAACACAGTTATACAACAACCACTATATGTTACAATTGTGAAACTTTATTATTATTGTTGTTTTCTTTATTAAATACATTTTTTTAATGGGAAAAATGAAGTTTAGAAAGTAAAATTGATATGTCAAAAATATTAATTGAGAAAAATCCTCCTATTTTTTTAATTTTTGTCCCGCGAAACCTAATTTAAAATCTGATAACCCTGGGAATCAGTGACGTCTATATAATTAATTGATTATTATTAAGTGTATTAAAATTTATAATGACCATTAAATATATTAAAATTAGTGTGTCATAGATTAAGTTTTCTTGGATTTTATAATATCACGAATCAATATCGTATCGCTTAAGTAAAATAAAATAAAACTAGGTTGTGTATAGTGACATCTATTGAATGTAAACTGTAATAATAGTGATCTAATAAATAAAATATAGGTCACTAATTTTCAAAATGATTTTAGTCTGGCGTCTCACTACTTACTTGTGGGTGTTGATTGTGTTTATATGGTTAAAATGCATTTGGATGAAGCGAAAGATTTATAATAAATAAATAAAATATGCTATTTTTAATTTGCATAGATAACTCACTTTAGGCTCGACTGTTTTATCAATTTCAGATATATACAATTATATGAATTTTTGATAAATCAATTAATGTTAAAACATAACGCATAACTATTATTCAAGTACATTTATAGTTATATTTTTTTATTAAAAAAATATTTTTTCTTATAATCATGTTTATTTTAAAAGCAAAATTATCTTAGCAAAAAAATTATAATATATTTAATCCAGAGGATCGACTTTAAAATGGACGAGGCTCGTCTGAAATTGCTATTTTTTTAATCTAAACGGAGCAAACGGTTAGGACGATTAAACGAAGTGAAAAAAATCGAGCAAGGGTAATGGCAGGGTCTTCAATAAATGCAAATATACAACATGCACGTGTAATACAAACAGAAATAACGAAAAAACTGTACTTTAAAATAAAAGGTCATCCATAGGTTGAATTTTTATTAATAATATAAAATTTGGATTTTAGTATCGAAGGACTTTGTCACTGCCAAAACCGCAATGCTGGTCCACTAAAGTGATAATGGATATAATTGTAAAAACAAACATTGAAAAGCCAAAGGAACGGTGACTGTTCTAAAGTTTTCGGTACGCGATTTATCACCCATCGAACTTTCGTACATCTCCACGAATCAGAAAACAATGAAGTTTACAGTGACAAATTGAATATCTATTGAAGAGGAGCAAGGAGATTGAGCTGACAACCTTTCAATAAAAAGTAGGGAATTAAGTCCGGTTCTGTGAGCTTTTTAAGTCGTAAACATTGACCTCGTTGCAAATGTTTCGATCGGAAGCTGAAGCTGATTTATCTTAGACGGAATAAAAATATATACAATCGTCAAACGCATATATTATATAATATAATATAATACATGTAGTTTCGTATGTAATTCAAAACAATATATATGTCCTTTCTATGTCTATAGTTATTGCTTAAATTAACAGACAGATTAGTAGAAATGACTCAATAACAAGGTTGTTAGAGAATCCAGTTAGTTAGACATCTGTTTTGTGGTACCTGAAATTCCCAGAATCGGTTATGTAATTGAAACGTGTCTATTTCGTACCCAAGGGAAGCTGAGGCAACTAAAACGGACTAAACCCACAAACATATTTCTTCAGTACATCTTATAAGTGGTCATAATTATTTACAACAAATTACCATTAAGTTAATTTGTACTTTGCTTGTTTTTTTAAGAATATACCATACTGAGAAGAAAGGCGTAATATTACCACTATACTCATCCACACGTTAAGCACTATAGTGCAATCGATAACCGAGCAACTCGGCGAACCATTTCACATACAAGAACTAAGGCTGTAAAGAATCCGCGTATTAATGGCCTCGTTTTTGTATTCCTCTTAAAGGAAGGAAGACGCTAAAGCCGAAATCCTGGTGTAAGACCGTAAAGGAGTAGGACTCATCGTATATGAATGTCGTAAACGACGCTTTGATTAGTCAGCTATTACAGTAGCGCTGAATCGCTCTCTCGGGATTGGTAATTTCGTATAATGCATTCGGCAATAAAACGCAATTGTATCGTTTCAAAGATCCATTAGGTGCACTATATGCGGTGATAATAATTCAAAGAGACGATGTTTTAAATGCACGTACGCAGTATGGGGGGCGGGCCCCGGGCGGCACTTGCTTGGGGGCGGCATATTCGCGATGGAATCGTCTAATGTGGTTCTTAACCCTGAATAAACTAAAATTTATGTAAATCTACGAACAGCAAGAGCTTAACAATAAGCAATTTAGTATTTTAAGTAATGCTGATTTTATGACCCTGCAAAAAATGTATGGGGGGGGGGGGGCGGCGGCAATTTTAAGGATACCCAGCTACGCTACTGCACGTACGAAATAATTTATACAAGAGAGACGAAATCCGTAAAGGACGCAAAATTTAAGTGAACTTCAAATATATAAAAAAATTCTCTAAAATTTACAATTTAAGAATCTATTCATATAATTCATTCGTATCTATGCATTATGGCATCTGTCGCAAATTTATGGAAATACATTTCTCTAGTAATAAGCTTTACTTATGAAAATAGAGCTATTGGTTTTTTTGAAATAGCAGTCACTTCATACCATCAAAATTTATTAAAAATCATCATCTGTTAATGCTGACGTGAAATTGTGATCGTACTTCATCTTTGAATAGGTCTCAAAAAGGTACTGGCTGGTGTTTCTTCTTCGAGAATTTCTTGAGAGAAATATCAAATCAAAAATTCTCAAGCATTTTTTATTATATAAATTAAATATGTACGAATATTTTTTAAATGTTTACAACCACTGCCTTTTTTATAACGCTGCATAAGTAAAGGCTGGTTCATGTCTAATATTCATACTTCTTGAAAGGTATTAATAGGAATCAAGGAATGATAAAGAATTGTTTACAAATTTTTATCACTCGAACCCACATTATTTTTGCTTAAGAAATCAAATAAGATATTCTGATAAGAAACTAATCCGAAGGTGTTCTTCTTAAAAATATGCATACTTTCTCAGAAGATGTTCTGTTAAAGCGCTTACTTTGAAATTCTAAAGAGCTTAAAAATATTAAATCTAATCTTTACATTTTAATCTCATGGGTCGGGCTAAAATAGGCAGCGGGCCAGATTTGGCTCGCGGGCCGTAGATTGCCGACTCTTGATTTAAATCATATATAAAGGGAATAATAGTTTCAAGATTAAAAGGGCGGATGTGAGTATTGTAGCTTTAAATGTACTATTTCATAGTTTTGTTATTTTATTTAATATGTTATAAACCATGATTTTATTTTATGATAAAAATCGATTAGATTCAGACTGAAGTTTGATATAATTTCGCGTGCTATTTCTACTCTTCTCGCATATTTTTTGTATTACATTTTCGCTCACTTCATTTCACTCCTATATGTGAAATATTTTTATCTGCCTGGAAATTTATTTCTGATCCAATAAACATCGCGTGAGAACCACAAGCAGGCGGCAGATTACGGCAAAGCGTATAAAGTATCTTTGGTGTTTTTAAATGAGCAAATATGTATAGAAAAATATGTGGTAGATTTAAACTCTATCTGAGTGGCATATCTTATAGCATTTAAACGTTCATTATACGTAGATACTATATAAAATGCGCAAATCATATATAAATTTAACATTTTTATATATAAAAAAACTGTGCAAAGCAATGTTTGATAAGCTTTCATCTGTAAAAGGAAATATTATAAAATACCATTACATAAAAATGGCAAAACTACTTTGTAGCATGATAAGCGTTAGCCCAATTTGTTACAACCATGTAAACACAATCAGCAACTACTAAGTAAGTATTGGGACACCAAATCAAAATATCTATTTTATTAATTATTAACCCAATTTTACAACTTAAAATCAATAAATGTCACAATGCACGCAATATTCATTAGAAAAATTACTAGAATTTTATTTAAATAAAAGTAATTTATTTTGTCTCCCAAACACAATAGATGTTGAAAAATACTAGGGGGTCACATGGGATTCACACACAGGTTTATCAGATATTAGCCACCGTGCTGATTGCTATATTGTTTTTAAATATCGACCGTGACTTTTAAATGACCGTCTCTGATGTATAAGTGTATATTGATCCCTCAAAGCCCAGATGGAAAGACAAATAAAACCAGAGATAAAAAGTAATCCCTTTTTTGTTCAAGAGATGCTTCAAATAAAAAAATCTTTATACCTTCAAACAAAAATTTCTCCTGACAACAAATCCGGGATAAAAGGTATGGGGAAACCATTACATCTAAATTGTTTTTACAAAAAAACCGCAATAATTATTCCTATCAATATAAGAAATAGTATAAAATAGTTATAGTAAAATAATTAATAATTATATTACATGAGATTGTGAAAGTAACACTTAGGTATATCTATATTAAGTTACCAATTAACGAAACGGCTTAACGTAATAAATCGAGATTAAATTCGTTGTAAAACTGACCCTTTGCTACCTCAAACTGCGACCATCGACATTATTGATTTACGAGGTTCTCGGGAATTATTGCCCTACAGAGCGTAATTACCTCTCGCCAACAAATTTTCGTCATTACGAAACAATAGCGAGAAAACTCTTTAATCTCTATATGTCAAGAAAATTAAACTTGGAACTGTTTATATATTATATATTTTATTTTTTTCATATTTTATAAGTGTTAGTTAAATTTGCACAATCTAAATTTATTGAAATTGCAATTAAAAATTCAGACTGCGATTAATTAAAATTTTTTTCAAACGTTTGTTAGTTTTTCTAATTTTGATTTATAGAATAATGTTAATAAATCAATAAGATTTTTAATCACTATAAATATTATAATAATTTAAAACATGTGTATATAAGAATAAATTTTAGTGAACATTTGGTTCAAAACATGATGTAATATTTGTTTTAAAAAAATAATTGAAGTGAAGACTAGTTTCATTCAATGAAATTAAACTTTTTTTCGATAAAATATATAAAATCAATGGGATTTGTAAACGAAAGGTGCACGAAAGATATAAAGCAAAAACGGTGTATGTTTTTTTAATAAAACAATGCTAAAAAAATATGTTAAATTTATTTTGAGGTAATTCCTAATGAGTTAACTCAAGTATTAAAATTCCTTTGTTTAAAATTAGCAAGTCGGATTATGAAATTATAAAATAAATATTGTATTAATACAGAATAATAAATCAAAACCCTATGATTATGAACTATTTAGATCAAGGCCAATTTTAACACATTATTAATGTATATCTATTCTGAATTACATGATATATATTTTAGATGTGTTATTTAATCTATTTTTTTTATTTATATAGATTTTAATTGGCTGCTATATTTTATTTCTATTTTAACGCAATATGCATATATAAATAAAATAAATAATTTTAATGACTACCACGAATTCGATTAGGAATTTATTAAAAAAATAAATTTACTCACTTCCATAAGAATTGTAATCGTGGAATTATTAAATCGATATTAAAACACCACCTAACCACTGATACAAATTTTGTTGTTATGACAACGCCGTGTCCAAAAATGCAATGAACAATGAAATATTTCTATGATTCAAAATAAGTTATTTTCACTGTTTATCTATTTCATCTAAAAACTGCAATAATTGCAATTTATTTGCCGAAATAAAATTGACAATTTATAAACAACGTATAATTAACTGAAATCTGAATTTCGGATACTTTTTGTGGTAACAAAAGACACAGGTAAAAAAATAATTGCAGGAATGTGTAGCAACTAAAGTTCAATGCAAGTCTAAGCTTTGAAAGTTACTTTTGATAAACGTTGTATCTTAAGAAAGTTTTACAAAAGTCTTGACAAATGTCCTTTTGTCAATGCCTTTCTACTAAGACTTACGACCCTGGTAGAACCGGAACTGGGTACCCGGTTATCCGCGCGTTTTAAAAATAACTTAAGAAATATAATGCTTGATTTCTGCATATGAAATATATGTCTCACAATATTTTCAAGATGTAAAATTCTCCGGCTATCCTACTATTTTGCAAAACCCATTTAGAGATTAAGTGGGTGTATCGAAAAGGGACAGGAATTTACTATTTAATAACCTGAACAATAAAAAAAAATGGGAGTATTTGCTTAAAATATACATGGCATACTCGGAGGACGGTTGTACACAAAAACAGCAATCAAATATATTGTAATAATTAACTGTCGATGCTTTATGATCGTTAAAGTCGTGATCGCTTGTTATCCATCAGTTCATAGATAACTCTCTAGCAAGAGATGTGAACAGATTTAGTTAATTATTTATTAACGATTTAGATGCCTCAAAAAATATTAAATATTCACTTTTGATGTTATTAATGACCCACCAACTTATAAACAATGCTTTATAAATATGATAATATTTATTGTATATTTACAGTTAATGGCCAAGGATAATAACGTCAAACATAAAAATCAATCAATCAAATTATTTAAGTACGTCATTGACATTTATTTGATATGACTGCCATGTCTATAATTAAACATTTGCTTACGTAAAATGTATAATTTTTTTTGTCATAATAATCAATGTTGGATATAAATGTGCTATTGTATAAATGTTTATCTATAAAGCGGAATGTACAAAAGTGATTAACTATCAAGTGTTAGTTAAGTTATAATCAATGACCTTAAATAAACTTTTAGTGTGTTCATACGTATGATTAAAAAACTCTTAAATATAAAATAAAAATTTATCTGTACTTTTAGTGTCGATTAATTTTTTTTTGTTCATTATAAAGTATTTTTTTTTACATTTTAAAGTTTATTTTGTACATCGACTATTCAAACAAATATGTACATATATTCTGGTGACCGGATTATTACGCACATGAAAATACCACACAGCGAAAATTCTAAACATGGATGCTTGTTTAATTGTTAAATATATTAAAATCCCAAATGATTTATATTCTTTCCATTTTTAAGTAAAAGTTTGTGCTATTACAATAAAATATTATTATAATTATATTTTATGATATTTTTAAATTAAAATCATTTTGCCGCCTGCGATATTAAAGACATTATTTTTTATATGTGTATCTTAACGTATTCTTAAATATACATATGTATATATTGATCATTTATGATCGGAATTTTCATTTGCGCAGTAATCACCGAACCATATATTCTCAAATATAATAGAACAATTTTTTTTGTGCATTTCGTTATCTATTTCTGGTTATCTTCTTATATAAAACTGTTAAAATGAAACATTTAATGCTCAATTTTCTACTCTGTTAATTGTATCGCTTTGTATGAACGGTGTATATAATAATACACGCAAACAAAGGAAATATATTTGAATATAATAATATAAAATCAAATTTGAATTTGAATTCTGTTGTTTCGACCAATGAAAAATAAGTATTCAAGTATAAAACAAGATGGCTGACATCAACGTGACAACAGTTTTAAATAATTATTATTTAAAACAAAATTTTGCTACGCGACCATAATTTTCATTAATTTGTCGTGTGCGTTGTTCGATTTGACGGAATATAAATATTCGGATTGCAAATTAACTAGGTATGTTATAACTATTAAAATGAAATATGTACTTAATGTGTGTAAGGACTATAAGAATACATTGATTAAACTAGATAAACCATCATAAAACGATCTTCGTAATGAAATCTTCAAATTTTGAATTCCCGTCGACAGGATCCGAGGCCGAAAAGTGAGTTTTTTCTTTTACAATACATAAACATTATCTGAGCGAAAAACTAAAATCAAACAATCTCGAAAAGTTGGTAGCTCTATTTATTGAGTATTAAAAATACAAAAAAAAAATATTTAGAATATTTTAATTATCTCTTGGTATTTCATATTTCATATCAGCTATGATGTAAGTAAAAGCTGTCCAAAAGGCTCCATTTAAATCCATCACATCAGAATTTAGCACGTTCATCGTATCAGCATCGGTGTGATGGTACCAGAAGTATTCCTTGTTATCGTTTAAAAGACCACCTCCAGGTACACCTTGCGATGTCCATACAGCAATGTCAGGACCTGGCCCCTGCAAGGATATATCCGTGGCGTTGATAGACGCGAACATCTTCAATATTTCCTTAACCATGCATTCTCCTTGTTTGCTGCCTTGATACATTATCCCGAGAGGAGCGAAAGTCCCATAATCGGATTCCATAACGAAGCTTAGATTGTTCAGTTCGTGTTTGTGTTGCTGTTCATATTTAGCGGCGCCTTCGACACCTTCTTCTTCAGCTGTGAATAGAACTGTTCTGATGGTTCTCCTAGGCTTCAAACCCAATTCTTTAATAACTATAGGCGCTAACCAGGATA
Organism: Plectrocnemia conspersa; assembly: GCF_051122295.1. Classification (NCBI taxonomy): domain Eukaryota; kingdom Metazoa; phylum Arthropoda; class Insecta; order Trichoptera; family Polycentropodidae; genus Plectrocnemia; species Plectrocnemia conspersa. Next base: position 4,853,738 of record NW_028277177.1, on the reverse strand, counting down.
TAAAGCTGCCACCAGCATCATCCATAGCACCATCTCCAACATCCCAACTGTCAATGTGTCCAGACACTATAACAATCCGATCCTTCTCTATAGATCCACTCAGCTCTGATACGAAATTGCGCGAAACTGCCGGATGAGATTTTGCACCCATTTTAAAATTTATTTCAATAGGATTGTTTCTTTGTTGCTCTCTGTATAAATAGTCTGCATCTTCGTGTGTTAATGCAGCTACAGGTATTTTCACAATGTTGTTTTCATAGAACTGAATGCCTGTGTGTGGAGTGACCATTGAAAAAGGTGATATAGAGCGAATTAAGGCAGCTACAGCTCCTTTTTTACTAGCTTCAGATGCTCCTTTGCCTCTATACTGATTTGTTTCTCCATAACTGGTAAAAGGTTGATCGTAAACAACTATTTTACCTTTGACTTTAGAATCAGGGAGTGATCGCAGTTCATCGAAACTCTTGACGACGATAGCTTCTGCGGTTATTCCTTCAGACGTTGTTCCGATGCTGTAACCTAAGCCAAGAATAAGTAGATTTTTATTTCTTGGCTTTAAAAGTGTTGCGCTTTCTTCTCCTCTAACCCAAGCAGTCACCTAATAAAATAATATTATTATACAAGTACTAGAATTTGATTAATCAAGACATCTTACATCTATTTCTTCTCCATGAACGTTATCTAAATCATAAGCATTAGAAGCTGCCAATAAATGATCTATAGCGTCTTCTAATGCCTTAGAACCTGTTATCCGAGATCCGAATTTATCAACGAAATCAGCAATTCTAAAAAAAATATGCCATTAAAACTGGTTTAATAAGATACTTCATTTCAACTTACCTTTTCCATGTCTCTCCTTTAAATGGACCGTTTCTATAGTACTCTATGATTCTATCGACTGTCGAAGCATATTTAGAGATATCTTCAATGATTTCTTTAGGCAAATCTTCACATGCTATTGATGCTTTTGCAATAGTTGGGTGTAGAATAGAATTGAATACTAATATTATACTCAAACACCAATACAACCAAGCCATGTTGGAGAAAAACACTGGTGTTATGTACAACGTTAAACACAATGCTCGATAAATTACATTATCGTTGATATACAAATCAATAATATCTAGTACATTTCTGCGATAAACAAGGAAACGTATCGCAATTTATATTGTTCTAACTGATTGTAGTGATAGTGATAATCGGATTTTTTTTATAAATATCTTGTATATATAACGAAATTCGATAAAATCATTATATAACGAAATTCAATAAAAAATAGACGTTAAAGATATGTAGTAACTAAAAACATTGCTAGATTAGTTATAATCTTAATTTTTATTTACCTTCCTCACTTTGACTTTGATAAGTATATTGAAAATATTTTTTAATAAGTAAATAAATTTTGGCTGAACGAAAAAAAGTACATGTACTACTATATTGACTTTTAAGAATATAAATTATTAATTTTATGTATTTTAAATTTAAATTTGGTGTTGTAATATATAAAAATACGTTCAAACTGATTATAGTGATAATCAGATTTTTTTATAAATATTTCGGTTACAATACATGTTTTAACCTTTTGAGTAGGGAGTTAATTCATACACATTTGTTAATTTGTTAGTACACACCTAGACTTGAGTTAATTTCACATATTTTTCCATAATTATTTCTGTTGTTTTTTATTTATTATTATTTTATATAGCATTTATCATGAACTATTGCTTTAATTTATTTTACTACTTTTTGTATTAGAATGTTTTTATAATTTATTTTAACACTTTTTTAATTAAATTTCGTTTTTTTTATATATTATTTATTTTACATATGTTATTTATATATTTTTCGGCTTTTGTGGATTTTTTTTATATCAATTCAGAAGCTCTCAATATTTTTTATAAAATTATTATAAAATATTTTTTGATATGTACATTTATTTCGTACTCTTTAATTTATTGGTATTATTTTCTATAGAAATCTTCTTAGAAAATTTCTTCAATTATATATGTAAATGTATAACTATCAGGGGTACTTTAAAACAGTGAAATATCGATCGACGTACATGTACGTCGATATCGCCCAAAGGGTTAATATAACATTATATAACGAAATTCAGTAAAAAAATTACGTTTAAAATATTTAGTGACTAAAAACATCGTTAGATTAGTTCAAACCTTAAAAAAATGTATATGTAGGTACTAACTACTTTTTTTATAACCTAACTTTGATAACCGAATATGTGAAATGAGTATGACAACAATTGTCGTATGAGACAGTGAAATTGACTCGATAAAATGATGGAACTTGATTGGATGATTTTATATCATCCACCATATTCTTCGGACCTTGCTGATTCCGACTAAATTTATTTCGATCGATGCAACACTGCCAAGACAAATAAATGCAGACGATGTATAAGCAGAATATTTTGTATAAAGCCCTAAAATATTTTATGTTAATGGAATTAAAAATTAACAGAGAGGCGAAGTTAGGAAGGAAATTATATTTTGAGTCATTAAAATAAAAAAGGATTTAAAAGTGTTTTTTGTTTTAATAGAAAACGACATTTATTTTGGAATTACTAATAAATTTTAACTCTGAATATTAGCTATGTGTGATAATTTAATAAAAATGTAAAATAAATAAAAACAGATTAGTTATCACAAATTAGTTAACAATAGAGATATATATAATTTGCTTAGTTTTATTTTTAAAATTTGATTATACACATATATGTCTTTAATTATCATAGGTCAGAGCAATTATGATAACATTAACACATATATTAAACCATATGACATTTAACTCATTCAGTGTCGGTTTAACAGTCTAACTGTGATCATGAACGAAGGTTTTTAAATTTGTTCAGTATTAAATTATTAATAATATTTAAAAAAATGTATAAGTAATATAAATACTATTTCAGACAAAATCAAGAGTGCTTACATTAAAGATGGTGAAGTAAAAATAAAAGTAGAAAACCACGAAGTGTTTAGTTATTGTTTTTTTTGGTTAAGAGAAAACTGTAGGTATGTATAAAAATTTATATTATATTATTTATTAGTGTATTATTTTAAATATTAATATATTTATTTTGTATTTATTGCAGATGTAAGGAATGTTATATTATAGAAACTTATCAAAGAAGACACGACTTTTTGGAGGTGCCTGAAAATCCTTATCCAAAAAATGTATCAATTAAGGACAATATTTTGCACATAGAATGTAAGTTAAAATATATTAATTTATAAACAAAGAAAATTTGTGCTTAAAGGTTAAATTTTTAGGGGAGGATGAACACTATTCGAAGTATTCATCTAGCTTTTTGTGGGAATATTGGCCAAATAATTGGAGAACAGAAACGATCACTCAAAAAGAGTTTTGGTATGGAAGTGAAGTTAAAAATCATGTGGCGATTGTACAAAGGAATGATTTTTTATCATCGAAAGCCATCGGAGACTTTTTAACATCTCTAGTTAAATATGGAGTTGCTTTTGTCGATGGAGTGAGTATAAAGTTATTTTTATACTAGAAAATACTCGGAAATGTTAGAAGGAAAAAGCAAATCTCAATCTAACCTTTGGATTTATTTTATTTGTCTATTTATTATATTTATAAAAATAATGTTTATTACATAGAGCAAAGGTCTTTCGGAGGCGAGTTTTTGTATATACTTATGTTTGTATTTACTTTACGTACGTACGTACGAATATTTTTATTAAAATTATCTTAGTAATATTAGTCATAAATTTATTTTTATGATATGAAGATGAATATTAATATTGAAATTACCATATGTACATATAAATAGAGGTAAATTAAATGTTCATATTTTCTGTAATAATTTACAAGACAATATAGCAATGTATAGAATTTTTAACATAACTTAGGTTTTAATTTGACTTGTCATTATATATCACTGACTATATGTGATGCATATTTTATTAATTCTCACTCGATTTTTTTACAACCATTTCATCTGCTGATGTTTAACTACTTTGTCCTATCCACTAGTACACTTTCTGAAGTGATAGACGTCTAATGAATTATTTAACTGAATTTTATTTTGAACGTTTATTTATTTACTTGTCATTTGGCAATTTACCTTTAATGTAATGTAACTACTTATCGTAGGAAAACTGTATTATACAATGCATGCTATTTCGAAATTTTTTAATCCACTGGTACACTTGCTGGTGTGACAAACATGCATCACCGAACTGAACTTTTATTGGTCGATGATTTTTTTTAAACGTTAATTATATTTCTTACTATTCAGAAATTTTCTTTTACGTTGCCTTTAAGTTCTGATGTCATTACTTGTCATAGTAAAAATTATTACATAAAGCACCCTGTTACGAAACCTTCTAGTCCATTAGTTTACTTTCTGAAGTGACTAACATGTATCACCGTACTGAATTTTCATTCAACCATAATTATAAATGGGTGTTATTTCACTTTGTTACGTTCACTTTATTGCTAATGATGTTTATAAAATAAAAATAATGATAAGATAAATATATTTAAATAGTAAGAAATGTAATATAAAAAACTAAACTTAAATATACAAAGCATACGATTAAAGTGCAATAAGTTTCAAGCGCATTTCTAATAAAAAAAACAGCTACTGGCTAATTTTAATAAATTTATTTATTTTTTTGACTGGGCAATAAGATATTTTTAAATTTTTCATATTAAAAATCATGAGCTATCGTAGTTTTTTTATTTAATAAAAATTCGTTCAATTTTATATTTTTTTAGGTGGCTCCTACTATGGAAGATACAGAACTTGTCATTAAAAAAATTGGACCAATTCAAAATACAATGTTTGGAAGCACTTGGAATTTTACGTCTGACATGTCAAGGGCTGACACAGCTTACACTACCTTGTCTTTGGGCTCGCACACAGATAGCACATTCTTCACAGACGCAGCAGGGTATATATATAATATAATAAAATCTGGTAGCGGCGCATTCATAGAAGCTTATTTGTATTATGGTAGACGAGTTTATTCCGACTCTTTTAATAACCTGGGTAACTCCCAATCCCTAATAAACGCTTTTCATCTGATGCGTATAATCCACAGGTTCGCTGAAAGCGAATGGAAAATAGGAAAATAATGATTCCGGGCCCCGTAACAAAAAAGTAATTTTATATGTTCTTAATATCATAATATTATATAATTTCTTGAGTAAATATAATATTATTAAGTAAAAGTTAACAGATATTAAATATAAAAATTAGCCACCATTGCTACATATAATATTATTTGAAATAATATTTTATTCGAAATATTGGGTGAACAGACTATTGGTCACAGGCAGGCGCGTACGATGCGATACTTTACCTTTCGCTCGCTCGCGGAAGATTGCCCACATAAACTTTTGCTCATACGAACATTGGTCACGAGGCAGCTTCTCATACAAAAAATAAATTTAGTGTTTTGATTTAAACTTAATTTGATAAATATGCTGGCAATATTTAACTTTTTTTACGTGCTTTAAATATTTATTGTTTTTATTCTTCCAAAAAATTCCATATCAGTTTATGTTCTTAAATACTTTTGGCCTTCAAATGAACTTGTAATATTTTCATTTTATCGTGTAAATATTTTTAGAATATATTTATATTATTCAGAAAACAATACAATCAATTAAAAAATGATATATCAATATTTATAAATTTATTATTTTTATTATTTAAATTTATTTTAATTTCGTGTCATGTTCATTTTTAAATTAAATTACTTGGAAAACATTATTTATTACTTTAATAAAAATTTAGATATTATTATTAATTATCTTCTTAAATCGCAATCTATAGAATTAAATTAATTCATAATTATAATAACGATAAATAGTATGGTTATATAATATTATTTTAATATCCATTTGAGACATTATATGTTTATAGATATGTTTTTTTAAGATTAATTTAATACGTGCTTTATTTTAAATTAATTTAATATATCTCTTATTTTTTTCCTTTACGATATCTTGAAACATTTCCTCTGTTGTTAATTTAATCCTATCTGCAGGTAACATATGTTATAATATTTTTTATTGTTTCTGTTTGTTTATTTTCAATTTAATCTGAAACTGCTGTCACAGTGTGTGACTAAATTTTAAACATTCAAAATAATACTATTATTTAATTTACAGGAGTTGTGATCCTCTAATCTAATTGTTTTTTAAAAACACATATCACTATATTTGCGATTCTAAGGAATAAATGATAATGTAGTGTGTATTCTTAGAGAAATTATCATATCAATTTGTCTATTTTTTAAAACTGCTTTACATTTTATTAAAAATAATTTCATTATTAAATATATATACACACATATATATATATATATATATATATATATATATATATATATATATATATATATATATATATATATATATATATATATATATGTATATATATATATATTTATTATTTTTAAAAAAAAAACACTTTGTTAAAAATACTGCACAGCAAATTAAACAAACAGAAAAGCAACAGTCACGATAAAGGAAAATCGCAATGGGCTGAATCTATTTATTTTTCATTGAAATCCCTAAGGTTTATTGTAAATACATGTGATTAAAATTAAGCTTATTCAATGAGATGAAGTGATAAAAAACTCAGCAATTCCTCACAGTCCAAGAGTTTTTCACATATGCCAACTTTAATGTACAAAGTTTGTATGGGAGCATCATGACAAAAATAAAAACCAATGTATAAAATTACAATTTTATATATTTTTTTACTTTTCTCCAGAGATGGCATTTTAAGGTTTTGCCTTCGTAGCCAGTGAGACGCTTAGCACAATCTAGTTTTATTAGATTTAATACAATTGCGACTCGATAAATGGCGAGATGTTTTCTCCGAGTGGTGGTGGAGAAGCTGGCGCAGGGATGATGTCCGTGAAAGGTCCTCAAAAGTATTTAAGTGGCGTGGCAGTGACATTATAGCGGAAGATAATCCCTCTCTGTTACGGTGGTGCTCGTCTCGAGATGTGAACGCCCATGACAGTATGTTGTCCGCGGCCTATTGGTCTTTGCGAGCGTTTACCTGGAGTCTTCGAGTGGCTGCTTGTCATTCCCTTCTCCTCATGGTAGTCCCGGCTTAAGCATCCAGGGCTGCAAAGCTTGCTGATCAATCGCAATCATGCAGCGACCATCCAGCCAAATAGATATAATTGTTTCTTATTATATAACAGCGAAATAGATACACGCTTTTAGAAAGCGACATTCGCTTGATGGACAAAATAATTTTTAAACAATAATAGCAATGGAAAATAATATTGAGATGTTTTATTTTATTTAGCAACTGTATGGGTAAAATATCTTTTGTTTTAATATTTGCATCATATTTTGATTTTATATGAAATATTTCTACGGATAACAGCTCACCAAGATTATCTTTATATTTGTTTCGTATTTTCTTGCCTTTTTACGAATCTCGTTGGCATTCAAGTAACGAAATATGCATATGAAACTGAATGTATTATAAAAACATTAAATTTATATAATTTAGCTGGTCCTGTTGTTGATTCTTTGTTATTTCTTGGCATTCTCCTTTTACGTCGATCTGAAATTTCAGATCAAATACCTAAATCTAATGTTGCAAATTTACATTCGTTAATTATTTCTCTTCTGAGAGAATTATTTTTTAAAGGTTCAAAAAGCAATAAAATCAGCAATAACGCAAACAATTTTAACATAAACAGAGCCGCATCAAAAAATACAATATGTTCCTTTGAATAATAATGTATATATTTGGAAAGTACTTCCTAGAAAGTGGCTGCTTTTAAAGGCAATGCTCCGCTCCTTTTATTTCTTGCATGTATAAAAAAGAGAAAAGAAATTTATACCTGAAATACATAATATATTAGATTCGTTATTTGATGTCGGCTTATAGTTTTTTTTAATATACACTTGCTATGATTTTTTCCAAAGTCGGGCCCCTAAAGGAAAATGGGCCCCAGAATTTTTTCTCTCTTGATAGGCCTGATAATCCATAAGGGGTGTGACAAACGGCTGTAGAAATATTGATCACAATGGTTTGAACAAAAAGTGTAGCTATTTAGAGGGTCTTGTGAACATATTTTGTTTATGTTTTCTAAAGTCTGTGGTGATTCATATATCTGGGTGTACTTACATTGCGTTTTGTTTAAATGTCAATTGTTTTTAAATGACGTTTTTTACCAAGAAATTATGTATGATCTAATATTTATTAAAAAATAGTACGTATGACATAATATAGCAAATGTTTTTTTGCTGTTGTTGTTGTAAATACTATAAATAATAAACAATAAACTTTAAATTGAAATTTGTTACACACCAGTTATACAAATCTCGATCTTAGACAATGGTAATCCATAGATATAAACTTTCTCGGAAAAGTATACAATACAATTAGAAAGCTGCGGATTACCGCGCAAGAATCTCTCGCAGGTCTCGGGTTACTAAATCTTAATATTCTATGCATATGAAAAATGATTTATAAATATATTATTTACTTTATCAAACATAATCATTAATTAGTTATGGGTCCAGTTTTTATTTTTGTACTTAGCGGTGTGCGCTTAATTACTTCTCGACCATTTTTAATTCAAAGATCAAAAGACGAGTTTAGGTCTTCATCAAAAGAGAGCCGAAGCTTGCGAGAGCTTTTCTTCTACGAGTTGTTACAAATTTGCGAAATTTCAACTCGCCCTTTCAAGACATGAATACGAAATAAGCATTTCGTCGGCAAATTGGAGCGCGATTTGCAAATTAAATCCAATTATAACCCGCGGTTATTAAGCGCAGAACCTTCGGATCAAGTCAAAATACAACGACGTTGGCAAAGATTAAGTTGATAGAGTTCGATTTTCAGATTGCAAATTCTGCACTGTTTGAAGCACGATGGAACCGGAGGTGAAACTATACTGGTGGATGGGTTCAATTGTGCTGATACATTGCGAAGATTAGACCCCGAAGCGTTTGACATATTGGCTTCCACCCATCAAGTGTTTGAATATCAGGAGAATGAATATCATCATAAAAATACGGGTGCGATTATCAATTTGGATCCAATAACAAAGGAACTAAAACAGATTAGGTACGTATGTATATTTAATTTATTTTTCTTCTATGCCAAGAAACCTTTATAAGAATTAAATGTATCCAGTCAGATATGTTTTAATAAATGAAAAATACACAATCATTCTATACAATTTGTTGTGTCTATGCATCTTAAAAACCGTACCTAATAAAATACATAATTTTAACTCATACCCCCCAATATTTTTAAAAATTTTATATAAAAAATATTTCATAACTAGTTATTAAAAATAAAACCTTTCTTCGCCTTGTTTTATGCGATTAATAACAAAAATTTTTTATATATTTTTTTATTGAATGAATTTAGAATCTTTTTATTATCGTAATTTAAGTAATTATTAAAGTTTATCATATATACGTATATTTTTCAGATATAACAATTACGACCGTAGCCCTCATTATGTCGGAACGGGCAGAGAAGCCATGGACTATTATAAAAGTTATAGAACTTTTGCCAAGCTCTTGAATTCCTCGGTTGCTCAGTGGAAGTTCAAATTAACACCAGGTATAATTATTGGGTTTAATTATGTATATATATATATATATATATATAGCGTTTTTCGTTTTGTCTCTATATTTCGGCAAAATATTTTTGGCATCATTTTGATTTTTTTATATACACTTTTTTGTGACATTTTTAGGTTTTTATTATTATGGTAACGTCACGTAGTTAAATTCTTTTCAAATAGCTAGTTATAATGTTAACGGATCAGTTACACTCTCAATAATCTATTCATTTTAAATGGCCATGCATTGAACCGACTAATAAACAATTAATCTAGAGCTTTGAGCTTTGAGCTTTCGATGCATTTTCCAAATTGCCTATTTATATACATAAATTAAACAGCACACACTAATGTATTTTATATATAATATATAAAATACTAATATTAAAACTACACAATGAGTATTTATTTTCATATTTTAGCTAATGTGTGTTTGCCAGGTTGGCAATAAGACAGATAAGCCGCTGAAAAAAATTAATTTATATTTCAACAGTTTTAAAAAAATAATTTTACGGGTTCGGTTCAGTGAGCGCCGACTGGCAGTCACTGCTCTCGTCACTGCTACGTTAAACTATGTTGCCAGTGTAGAAGTGGCCAAATAAATCGGCTCCCACACTCTTTTTTTGCTTGCTTTAACACCGATTTAAAATTGTACTTTTATGATAGGCAGTATTCTCATCGAATAAAGGAAATAGTTATAAATATGACTTTGAAATAACTAGAAAATTTTGCTTGATGCTTTCTATAATTTTTTCTGTCCAGGAACAATAAGCAATTATTTTATATTTTTTTCTTATTCCATGCTTGGGCGCCGGGAAATTAAAAAAAAAATATAAAAAATATAACTGAATATTAGATAATTTTATAAGAGAAACAAAACACTAAATAGACATCTTGAAAATAGGAAAATAAAGCAATATCTTATGTTTTTAGTTTAATGTTAGTGTTTCATTGGAGATTACAATTTTTTGCGCATGTGTATTTCAATTAAAGGTTAAAAATGACACTGATAAATCATTTTCATGCTAAAGTGAAATAAGCAAATTTATACTTTAAGTTAGTCATTGGTGAACAAAGTATATTTTATAATTATCCTTGAGTCTGTTGACGTTCATTAGGATAATCCTTTAGTCTGTTCAAGTATCTTTGACTAATTTTTTAATTGTTTGTTTCACACTATCACACTTCATATGGTATTAGGTGCAAACCAAGGAGTGTCAACCATTAGTCTGAAAACTCTCGAAAATGTTAATATTGGATATAGAGGTCACACCCCCAAATTTGAGCACCATATTGGTTTTATCAACGATTTATATATTATGCTTGAATTTAGTTCAGTGGGCTAATATACTTTTCGAAGCTTTAGTCCCAATTATTTTATTCTACTTCAAATATGGTTTCTCCATTCTAGTCTTCTATTCAATTGGATTCCTAGATAAATTTATAATTTAGGGATACAGGAAGATAGTTATCTTTGTTTGGGGTGAAAATAATGTGGATTGGACTGTTTTCATTGGCTTTGATTCTCCATTTAGAAAGCCAAGCTTGCACTTAGAATAAATGTTCCTGTAATCTAGGTGATATTAAAATTTAGGTCAGACCCCAATATTGCAATTCTTGTCGAGTTGATTTAAGGAAGGTCTATCGTGTATAACGAGTAAATAAATGGTCCTAGAATGCTACCTTGCGGTAGATCCTAAAATGTTTTATAAAGCTTTGTGTACTGTTCTCCATTTTTAATTTAAGTAATATTGAATTATCAGGTAGTTATTGTATGGAAGTAATTTTTTAATTTTATATAAAAGTCCTGGTATGGTAGTATATTTCTTGAAATGTACCACTGCTAATGGAAAAACTGAAAAATCTTATTAAGTGTAGTAAAAATATAAAATAAAATGGCATAAAAACCAAGAAGTCACCAGAATATGACATATTAAGCGTTTTTTTAAAATTAACAATGAATATGTCTAGATTATTTTTTGTGTACAGATAAAATAAAAATAATTTTATGAATCAGATTTTTTGTGAAATACGTTTTACGTTTTTTAAATTGCTTATCGTAATTGGGCAATTGTATCTCTTTGCGACGGCAAGAGATTTTACCAATTTAATTATGGAACAATTGTATATTTCGTCGAAGCTCGTTAGATTTGTTTGAATTGGAGTTCTACCCGAAAGGGTAGGATAATTAGGGTTTAAGGGGAATCGACTCGTCCCACATAACGATTATATCATATATTGAGATATTACTTTACGTGATAGATAAATTTTATGATATATGTATATAATTATAAATATATAAGTTATAAATAAGCATAAAATACACTTTGAGCTAAATAATTATGTATCATTATTCTATTTTTCATTACATATATTTTTTTTACAAAGCTTTGCAGTTATTATAGACAACCTTTTCAATGTTACCAAAAATTAATTATTAAATTTAAATTTGGTTATTTAAAACCGCCATTCCTATGGTACAAATCAACCCCTAATTATTTGCGAACAAGCTAATATGCTTTACAGTTTCTAGACATTTGTCGGCAAAAATAGATTTTTTTCTAATGTGTATTTTTTACATTCACTTTCTATGAACATGTTTTTACTATCTGCACTTGCAGTGTCATGCGGCGGTAGCGCTCCTTAATGAGCTCCTGGAAAAATATTTCCAGTTTCCGTGTCAGACTTTTGATAATGATAGTCTCACTTAATTGAAAATGTATATATCTACTAATGAAGTCAATTTTTAGTATCACATTATGTACCAATACCTGTTCTTATGGTGATGTGTAGCTCTATGATTTTTAGGTCTTGACGACCGATAATTATACAGGAACTCCCTTTAAATAGAAGCATGAGTTATTACTTTTGCGACTCGAAAATCAACTGCTGATCTGAGATTATTGGTAATCAAATTGTTATTTTACTATTTAATTAAGAAGTCTTAACGGACTTTTCGAAAAATGATTAAGCACATTCGACTGATGATTGTTATACAGAAAATATGATAAAAAAAAACTATTTTAACAGCTTACAATAAATAAATGTTACTATTTACAATATTATTTTAAAATATAAAGAAAATATATAAAAACCTAATATGTTATGATGGATTAAAATTAAATTATAAGCACTCAAGTATATAATCTAGATATCAAATATCATGGTCGATATGATATGCAAACTATGGTTCTCAAATCATTCGATTTTCAACTATGTAAATATTCGAATAATTGCTCAAATATTCGTTAAAGTTATCTCGAATGAAATTTAAAACATCTAAGAATAGAACAATTTGTATGCTTAAGCAACGTAGGTAGTCTTTTTTTTCTCAATATAAGTGAGTGACTAGTGCCACTCCTAAATCCATGACCCTTTATGCACCTCTATTTTGTTTTGAAGTGCAAGAAAATGAGACGCTTCTTCTCAACAACAAAAAAATGCTCTTACGCCTTCGAAAAACATTTGTTAATAGAATGTTTGTCAGCCGTATCTGCTATGACTGAAATTCGCAGAATTCGTTCAAGGCCTACTCTTTATTATCGTTTAAAACTTATCTTACAAACAGGTGTAAATTTCAATTTCTTGTAAAGTTTGTGTTACGTTTTTGTATTTGTTGTTTCAGTACGAAAATATTTTATTTAAATTGCGTCAATAATTCGATCGCGATTCATTTATTTTTTATTATTTAATGTATTTGCAAATCGCTAGAAAAACGCTAATATTGATTTGATTTTTATGTTCATTAAATTCCTTACAAACATTATTAGCTACTGTATATATAATAAATTCGATAAAATTATGTATATAAAATGTTTCATCAATTTTTCTAAATAAATTTAATCAAAGCTGATCTTAATTCTGGTGATTTAAAAAAGCAGAAATGCCGTCCTTGATCAAAAAGTATGTAATAATAAATTATGCATTTTCATTTTGCCGCCCTCATTGATCAGTGATTCGCATATTAGGTTATGCATATTTTATAAAATTAAAAAAGTTTAACGATAATTACATTGCACTAATTGGTAATATAAATTAATGTCGGTAAAAACGGATTATATTTGAATAGTCCTAATCGTAATTCGAGACCATGTCTTTCAGGTATTAGTCGAGTATCGTGCTGGTTACATATGAAAGACAACACGTGTAGATCTTTACAAATTAATGGCACCCCGCTTGCAGACATTTTATCATTTCATCTCGTATCTAAGAGTTTTTTTTCAGTTCTTGATCTAAATTGTATATACATACCTATTAATTAAGCCATTTTAATATAATTTTCACAGCGTGACGTGAACAATTAATTCAATTAAAGATGTTTGTCTGATTCAGCCCTTGCGAATTCATTAAAATTAGGTTTACTCTTTGACCTTTTCTTTGAATTGCGATTTTTAACATAATTAAAATGTTTTTATATTAATAAATATAAATGAATTTTATAAATATTACACAGCGGGAAATAAAAATAAAAAACACGCATTTTTTTAGGTATAATATTATTTTTAATCAATAAGTTAATAAAATAATGCTAAAAAATAGTTAAATTTATATTATAATACTAGTTGAAACTAGCTGCTGTACATATTTTAATCAGATTATAAACTTAAAGAGAATTATGCAAAATTTTATAGGGCATCTCGCTGTTAGTGATAAAGCGATATATAATATAAATGAATATCTCAAGGCAATATTATATTAAATAAAATGTTTGTTTTAAATGGTTTATCTTATATAATAAACTTTAGTGTGTTCTTTCAGAGTATTTTTTAAATGATCTAGTTCCATATACATATGACTAAAGATTTATTATATTTTTTGTGTTGTTTTATATATACAAGTAACTAACAATAAAAGTGTCAAATAACCCATGGCTCTCTCGATGTGAAAATTTGTTTCTGCCCCTTTTGGTGAATTTAGAGATTGCTTTTGATCGCTAGAGCAGATTAGTTGTTTGGATGGTAATCCCGAAGGCACGTATTATCTTTTCTTAAAAAAATTAACAAAGGAAACTTTTGATTTTTGTGATTCGTACCAGGTACTTTGAGTAAATATACAAAAAAGTTTTCTCACGGTGGTGTCCCATTTTTACAAAAATATATATTTTGTTTTTAAAACACGTTTTTGTTTCTGACCTATTGTCTTTTTATTCCGACTGGCCTTGTCAACAGGATTTATGATTTATTAGCATAACATTGGATTCTCACATCTGTAAATTTTGCTAAAAGCTTTACGACCGTTTTAAGACCCTCCCTTCATTGGAGGGTCTCATTGTTAACAATAAGTATTTTTCAATGAATGATAAGTGAACATGTTTATGCCTTGAAATATTCTTAGTCCAGTCAAATAAGGGTTTAACCTCGGAATGAAAGATAACAAGCTGAAATTTTGCACAGACCTTTGTTTTGGCGTTCTAAATATATGGTGAAAAGTCTCAAAAGATATCGTGTCTGCTAATCAAGATATTAAAGGTCAAAGGTCATAAAAACGTTTTTTTTGCAAATATCTCGCCTCTTTTGCGTCGCATGTCATTAAATGTTTAACAAAACTTATAGAAAATAAAATTTTCTACAAGTTTGTTTTAATTTATTTCTTCGTATGGTTAATGGTTTTCGAGATATAGCGCGGGGAGTGGGAAGCGCGCATCCGTTTATAGGATAACGCTATGTAAACTACGGAGCCAGAGTTACCTGTACATTCTTCCACAGTTTCGTAGAAAACATCGCAAATTGTTATCTGCTGAATGAACCCATCTAAAGCATTATAACTTTCAATCTCCATATCTTCAAAAATCATCATCGATAATGCTAAAAGTAATACGTATGGCCTCTGATACTTCTTGCAAAATCGGGACCATCCAACATTTTGTCGACAGAATTCTACGCATAAATTGTACTGAGAGCTTTCTTGATTCCGCTTCCATTCATTATATACCCTATGCATCCAATAAAAGACATAAGCATATGAAAGCCTCCTAGTTTCACAACTACTCTGGAGAAGTCTGAGCTAGCATCTGAAGCTGCTACGATTTCACGTGCTTTTATGTACAACGGCTGATCAAAAGTTATTAAGCATGTTCTTTGTTAATGTTTCTTGGCAGTGTTTATAGCACACTGTAATGTAGTGTAAATTATGTCCATATTACTCACAGGATGATGAATAAAAGTAAGAAACAGAATCCGAGAAGTTACAAAGTTCTCATTGTTTTTTGTAAGTTGTTCAATAAATCCATTCCACCCTGGCAACGGTGAGATATTTTTCCACTTTCCGTACTTCCACAACAAATCCACTACATTAAATATTTGTTCGGTTAGTTCTTCTACATCATTAAAATTTTGAACTTGAATCTCTTGCTCAATCCGGGTACGACATGATTTTCATACACTAGAAGGGGTATATGTGATAGTGCTGCTAACTCCTTTGCACTTGGTTTTGTTGTAAATTTCTTTATGCGGTCATCAGATATAACTTCAGATTTTGGAGTTATTATTTTTATCATTCCCATTATATGAACAGTATTATAGCCATCAAGAGTATAAATATTTTTCTGCATTATCTGCTGCATACTGTACTAAGGCACTTGACTATGATGGTTGATTACGAGGCTGTGGGTGATAAACAGCTGAAATTTAACATTTTACAGTATCACTATACGAAGCGAAAAAACCTAACCTGGACAAAACATCCAAAAGTCTTTTTGGATGTTTGGCCTATCTGTATTTTTTCTATGAAGAAATACAGATAGGCCTATTAATAACTGCAAGGAAAAGGACCGTTTTCGTATGGAAGTCATTATAGCATGACTTATAGCTGTGTATTTCGTTTTAAAATGCCTCGTCTTTCCTTTTCTGTTCTTTATAATAACTTCTTGCAGAAAATGTAATAAAGTTTTCGGAATTTCTTCATTAATATTTTACTCGGGGGCGGATAAGACTTGGTCTCAACAACAGAAGATCGAATATCTTCTCTAATAATCGCCGCAGCAGCTTCCACTACGCGCAAGTGTTCTTCTTCCGAAGTGCCTTTTTTATTTTCATACCAAGCTATGGATAAAACTTAAGCTTGAGCATCGCGAAAAGAAAAAATAGGGAATGATCCAATCTTCGTTATAACTATAATATCAGATAAATATTTTTCTCTTAATTTGTAAATGATCTTCTTATCATCTGGTACATACTCCGTAAGGACATCTCTCAACTCTTTCAATTTTTTCGCACAAATTTCTTGTCGAGCAATATTTCATTTTAAATTCCTAATAATACAATGAAGAAAGTAATAAAATTATGGTTCAAACGACTTGCCGAGACCACTTTTTTCACGATTGTTTACTTTTTCAAAGCTTATACCAAGTTAAGCAGGTAGAAATACTCGCTGGATTCTATAAACGGATGTACGCCTCCCACTCTTCGCGCTATATCTCAAAAACGGTTAATGATACAAAACAAATATTACAACTAAACTTGTAGATAATTTTATGCTTTACAAGTTTTGTGAAGCATCTAATGACGTGCAACGCATAAAACGCGAGATATTTGCAAAAAAGCAAATTTTGTGACCTTTGACCTTTGATATCTTGATTAGCAGACACGATATTTCATGAGACTTTTCACCCTGTCCTTAGAACATCAAAACAAAGGTCTGTGCAAAATTTCAGCTTGGTATCTTTCATTCCGAAGTTTAGCCTTTATTTCGCCTTATTTGACTGGACTATCTTACATATTTCCAGAGTGTACATCGTACGACCTTAAAATGTACAATAGACGTAACAAATCTTGATTAAATGATTGTTTATACATAAGTTCAACGAAACAATTAAATAATATTTAATTGCGATACGATATTGCCTTCGAAAGTTTCACCGATTGCCATTTGTTTATCGTCAGTTGAGACCGATCGAATTTACACTTGTCAGCTTTCTAATTGGAAGCTCTTCCCGTGGGTTAAGCCGCTCGGTCAGGTTGAACGTTTGGCAATTTACAAAATAGTTACAGACTACTTTACGGGTCCTTGTGTTCTTGATTGCGCCGTTGGAACTTTTGGGAGCTGGCTTGAAAACGAGAAAGCTTCAGTAATTAATTCCGCCCTCGAAAACTTTTCCACACGAAAAAAGGTTCCGCTCCCCGGGCATCCTGTTCGTGATCGATTCGCCTGGAACGAAACAAACAGGTTTAATAATTAAAACGTAACAGGATGCAGGAACGTAATGCGAGAGATTACAAAAACACGCGTAGTCAATTACTTTGCAGCTCTGCCGGAAACGGGTAAATTGGACAAATCTCGAGAATCGGTCGGTTTCTCGACGAGTCTCTGAGAACGGAAGTGTTCATTTCTACGGTCGATGAGTTAAGGTTAAAAATTAAAAGATTACAAATCTGACTAGCATAACTTGACAGGTTTTCCTAATGCGTTATGAAGGTCTTTAAACAAAATAGTTTATAACCTTTTAGACTGGTACTAGGTATATAAAGTTGTATTGAACCGATTTGTACAATTTTCAATAGTCAAGGGATTTGAATGAGTGAATGCTCTATGTCGAAACGTGCTCTACTTTCTGTTAAATCAATGAGTGTTATAATGCTCATGAGACACATTTCATGTTATTGGATCGGTTGTAAAATAATTGTTATTAATTCTTAGGTTAAGAGATATTTATTAAATAAATATAAAATATATTGTTCTGCTGGTTTGGTATACATTTATGTTCAGAAAGTGTTTATATTTAATCGTCGTACTCGAGTCATTAATAAGACGTTTACGTGCATCGAAGGACAAAAGGTTTTAATGCAAATTAATTCTGTTTTCAGGAAGGGTTATGTTCTTTGACAACTGGCGTTTGCTACATGGACGAGTTGGATTCACCGGAAGCAGATATATTGGAGGAGCTTATATTGCACGTGCAGATTGGCTAAGCACTGCACGTGTTTATGGGATTATACCTTAAGCTAAAGAACTTTGAAATTAATTAATTAATAAAATATCCAATTATTGAATTTTCAATGAAAATTAACGGTAAACCTATTCTATATTATTACTCATACTTATTATTTAAATATAGTATTTTTATTAAAAGTCTATATACAACATGTTATATAAAGAGATAAAATGTCAATATACGCAAAATCTTAGAAGTAGTTTTTCGGTAAATGTTTTTGTTCTATCCTGTGTTTATTTAGAAAAGCTATACGCTCCAGGATGTTGTGTATAAAATATATGTACATAAATTAGTACATATGTTTGTATCACCCTAAATATACATAGCCCTTTGTAAAGCGAACTTACTCTTCACGCTTTACCAACCGTGAAGTATAAATTTACTTTTTTGTGTGCTGTTTTGAGAATTTGTAAGGACAACTTTGTATTCTGAAATAAAAGTTTTTTAATCCCTGTTGTGCGTATTCGTGATGTGGTATTTTTTTATTTTGCTGCACAATCTGGATGCAATGTATGTAAATATTAGCGGTACAAGTGAGTTTTGTGCTATTTTTATAGCTATATTTTACCATCGAAAAATTGCAATCTTCAGTGTTGATTAAAAGGTTTTGAGAGTGCTAAAACAATGTTTACTGATTGTAAAATCAATTTAAACTTAATTATAGTTTAATATATCATATTTATAAAATAAATTGAGCTTAAGAAAAATTTTTCCATCATAATTATTTGTTTCTTTACCCTAAAATTTTGATATAAAAATAATTAATAAAAATAGACGTACATTTATTAATTATTTATATCGAAGTCACTGCTGTCTATCACTGATAGCTAAATAAAATCTTTTTCTTAACATGCAATCTTAACTAGAAACCTATTCTTTATGGTAAAAATGTAACATTGCATTTACATTGAATAGATTTATGCCTCACACTGCTTTTTACTACTTCCAACATTTTACAGATATCTCAATCTCATTTTAAGTAAGTGGTTTCTAAGCCTCTTTCTCTTTCTCTTCAGACAATATCATGTTGTTTCTCGCGATTCAAATCTATTATTTCTTCGGTGGCCAGCTCTTAGCCATGTTCCTCAACCAACTCTTAAATATAAATATTCTTCCCTAAGGATACAATTTCATAAGTAATAATCATAAGCAAACTCGTCAACAGGCCACAGTTTTCTTGAGATAGAATTAGAGATTTTCTTAGTAATTCCAACCTATGTCTCTTTGAGGAGTATCGCCGTATGCATCATAAGATTCCCTATCGAGCTCGACGGTTTACCGTTAGATTCTAATTAGAATCCACTACTATTTGCCTCTCAGCCATACACCGTGGGGGTGTTACCCTGCGCTTCTAAAGAAATATTCACCATTTTATTTTTATTATATAATAATGTCCCTTTCTTATAATAAATACAAATATTTTATTGCTTTTGGAAGCAAAAATAGTAGGAACCCATTTAATAATGACTATAATATTTATATTTATTTAAAAGATCGTTGAAATTCTGCGCGAAATTAAAAAAATCAGATACATAAGGAGTCAAATTATGGAATGAAGTTAGTAGTATTCTAGGATAATCAAATTCATTCATTTAACAAACCAGAACTGACGCCGATACCCTAGAAATTAAAGTGGGAGGGGTGTCGCACGCAACGAAAAAAGAGATAAAGTATGCTATTTCGCGTAACGGTACTTCGTCCAGACGACAAGGGAATCTTATGAAGGCCACCGTACATGTACGGTGTTCAATTTTTCACTGTTTTGGGATAACCCAGATATTTATATGTAACTGAAGAAATATTTAATTTAAAATATTGTAGTTATATAATATTTGCTTTAATTTTAATTAATGTAATGATATCTATATAATGTGTTGAAATAAATTATTAAAACATATTAATATAAAAATTAGTAAAAGAAATCAAAACAATGAAACGGTGAGATTTATTTTTATGATTTATTCTAAATGCAATATAAAATAATAATAAATAAATAGCAACTAAAATAAACATGGAAAAGTACCTATATTTAACTCACTCCCAGGTGCCTACTTACAAATTAACAAATGTGTATAAATTGGCTCACTACTCAAATTCAGCTTACGATTTGGAGTATGTATTTTTTTGTAATTATCTGATGGACACCTTGAAAGCTATACTTTCACTAAAGGATGTCCTGAATGTCCTCTTCCGTTCGCTTAAACTTCATCGAATGCCTAGTGTAGGGGATGTGACACTTCACGTCATGTCAGATTCATTAATTGAAAAGCTCAGTTGGAGCACCCAATGTTGGGATTAAATCGGCAGGTCTAAAAACGTTTTAGCGAAGGACATGGGCGTAAAAATTCTAATAATATGTTAATAAATTATAAACGTCTAAAACAAGTTTTAGCATGTGATATACGAATAAAGATTTTATAAAATATAGAACAATGTTTTTAATTTATTCTTGAGATATTGTTTGCAAGTTTATCACGTCACTAGGTAGTGGCGATTAAATCTTTGAATAAACCTTTGTGTCTTTCAATTTCTATTGTGTTTCATATTTTTATATAACTTTAATTTTAAATAGCAATCATAAATTAATTTTTCATAAATTTTCCTTATCTCACAAATTATTATCATGATGATTTTTCAAACCGCAATAGATAAATATTCTCAAATAATTTTTATTACTCATATATATATATATATATATATATATATATATATATATATATATATATATATATATATATATATATATATATATATATATGAATTAAAAAATAAAATAAGGATTGTATTGATTATGTTATTATTGCATGAAATTGTATTATTATATATTTTATAAGATTTTAATCTACTCAGATTGTATTAAAACTTGTTTATTAATTGCACAAACCACAAACGTGTTCACAAACGAAATATTTTGTTATGAATTATACGTATGAATATCTTATTCTCATTCCATATCGATTGTTTTTTTTTATAAATTATGAATTTCAATATCTATATAAAGATACATATATAATATTGTATATGCTAAGCATATGGTGTTTTACCTAATCTTAACCGAGACGGAATGGTATATTCTATCTTATTTTTGTACGTTAAATTATATTTTATATACTTTAGTATAAACAGCGTGGTACATCTTTACGTATAGTGATATATTTACATATAATTAAGTTGTAATTCTTAATATTTTTTAATATTTATTTAATATTTTTATTTACATTGCAGTTTAGTGGATTAAAAGCCATAAATTGGACAATGAGTATATGAATAAAAAAGGTCATTAGTATAACAATTTATTGTTTTGATTACTTATATTAAACATGCCGAACAACTAAACGACCCATTTCAATGGCCATATATATTCGGTATTTTTCTGTTAGCACGTTTTTATATTCCCTGGAGTTATCGCACAACCCTTATATATTGATACATATTTTTTCCCCATCCAACTCTCTTGTCGCGCACTATTATAAAATATTATACAATCCTGATTCTCGGTCATACAATATTTATGAAGTGTTCGTCGTACATCCTTCGATTCCCGTGGCCTTTATTGAATTTACGACAAGGCTATATTACTTTCTGCACATGTTGCCGACAAATTATATATCGCTCAACCTCCCATCGTGCATTAAGCTGCAATATCGACTCTATCCGGCGATAAAGAGTAAAATAAAAATGGAGCTGTTGCGTTTGAATTGAAATGCGAGAGAGGCCAGCTTTCAATTTGAGAGTAAAAATTTCGAGGCTTATTAGGGTGGATATTTTTTTTGGAGTGCCGCCAAAAGCTGCCGAACAATCGCGACCATTAAACGTACAAGGCAAAAAGTTATTTTCCAGGAAACTTTCTCGACGAAAAATATATATTATACGTTTATGTTTATAAGCACGACTTTAATTTATTAGCATATATTTAAAAAAAATGTTTTTAAAGGTCGGTTATAGCGAATTTTTAAAGTAAAATATATCTTGCTTTGCAATTATATTTTTAAATAATCCTACTTAATTTATTTAAGACCGAAACATTTAGTAATTAAAAAAAAAGAACTTGCTCCATGGTTGATTGAGCTAGACATTTTCATGAAAATCTATCCATCACCACTCATAAGTCTGTAACAGTTTATTACTCACTGACTGATAATTGGTTTCATTTGAGCTTAAAAAATGTTTGAAATCATAAAAATCTATTGCTAGTATCTAGTTATCTTTTACTTATCATATAAATTATTTTTACTTTATGTAGTAATTTTTAATATCTTAAAGTGTGACAAGTTTATTTTCCATAGTTTTTGTTATAATTATTTATACGTTTAATTTTGTATTATAAAACATACACATGCTAAATAGCATATACTATATAAAAAATATAGCTTTTTATAATGAAGCATGATTTTAATTTGTAATCTAATTGTTTTAAAATGTGTACCATTATATTGATGTTAGTTTTTGGGTACAAAAAAACTTCGTAAATCTGTTGTAAATAAATTTATTGAAAGTTGAATCATTGACCAATAGATAATTAATTACTATACAATAATAAAGACGCTTTAAAATTAAATATAATATATTTTGCTCAAATGATACAGGATGAATTATAGCAGTTTCTGTAAGTGTATCGGGAGGTGAAAGACCGAAATAGGTCGGCTGGCAAGGAATTAATCACTTACCAATCGACCACTTATGGTTCAAGGAGTTGTTAGTATATGTGCGCCAGCCTCATATTTTTCAAATGAACGACATATATTTTTTTTTATTAAATCTTCCATTATAACCTGGCAGACGTAAGTCCAATGCGTTACAACGGGGTAAATACCAACTGATATAATGAATATATACAAGTAAATATTAACCACTAGACTAAAAGGCTGCGAATCGGTGACATCTATATTAATAATTATATATTATTATGTTATAAATGATAAGCAATAGATGTCACTGCAGCTGGGACTGTTTTTTTTAATAATAGCGCATTTTTTATAAATAAAAATTCGATTGCATTGCCGAGGCTCGAACCCGTAACTCCAGAGTTACTAGTTGGATACGTTACGGACTATGCTATTTCGTCCTTAATGTCCTTAATGTCTTACGTAAAATATCTATAGCTCAGCATGTTAATATCTGAGGATTTGCCTTAGCAAGCTTAAAACAGGTTTCTCAACATGTAAAACGTGTACCAGTTACACATATGTTTGAGTAGCTCTAAGTTTAAAATTGTAGCTGAGATTTTGATCGTTTCTTAAGCTACCTTCAGCAATTTAGTACAATATTTGACGATCGCATCATGTTCTGTCACTAATGTAGTTGACTTTCGGCTGCGAGCTTTAGAGTGCTAGATGCTCACTATCACGTCCCTTATTCTTGACCAGGCGTCAGCGCTTAAGAACGCTCCTCTTGTACGAACCATTCAGCTTCTAAATGAGCTTATCAAACACAGGGATTTTTTAGCGATAGCTATCAGGAGCAGGAATTTTATTTTTGTGGAATAGTGCTCATCTATTTTAGGTGTGCAACACAACTATATTTTTAAATGTATAATTATATATTTATTATGTATTTATTATATTGCCACCATAATTATTTTTTAGGATATGCATTTAAACACGTATCAGGTTACCAATACATATTTATTTTAAAAGCGTCATTTGCGCCAAAAAAAATAGGCTTGTCACAAACGTGTGCCAAATATATAATTACCTTAAATATATCTTTGGCACACGTCTTAATAACATAGCTTTTATAAAAATTGACGTATGACTTTAAGTTTGTTACTCTGAATTTGCCATTTATTTACCATTTCTTATAAAAAATATGTGATTGTTATTATTTTTTTTAAATAACACAACACGTTGTTTAAAAAGAAGTCATGTCTCTTTAGTAATAAAAAAATATATAAATTTATTTGTATATTTTTTTTCGAAAATACAGGTACTAAATCTTTCTTCTTTTGGAACAATAAATCTAGGACAACACAGTCTTTTATATAGTATATATGGAAATTTATATGTGTTTATAGATTTAACTGTTACTAGCTTTTCTGGCACTTGTTTTTACAGCAAAGTCACATTAACATTTATTTTTTTTTCAAGATACGGTTTTAATTGGACAAAATATAGCGATATTATACGGATAGCGCCAGTCACCATCGAAATTTCTCAAATTTGTTAACATTTTTGTTCACCCCTGTCATTTTAGCGCTTGACGTTACCGTGATGTTAAACTTTGTTCATAAATCAAGATTTGAAAATATTGTTATCGGGCTCGGCTTGTCTTCACCTTAGCGCGGAAGGAGAAGAGCGCTCATTAGGGAAGAGAAGGACGTCAATTTATGACGAGGCTTTTCAACATCAAACGATAAAGGCCCTTATATATAACGCCGTTAAGTGTTAATTTAGCACTAAGTAACGGCGGCCGATAACGAATAATTCACAACACACTTTAACTATCAAAAAAAATATAATAAAACGAGCGTAGGCCTTTTTATTATTATTAGCATGATACTTTGCATAAAAGTTGCTAGTCTGTAATTATGCATGAATTATCCATGTAACTTGCATGATACATAATAAAATTTCATATTAATATTGAAATACTTATTATACCTCAAACAAAGCGAGTCGCAAAAAATCCAAGAAAAGTAGGTCAGCCTGATTACCTCATCATGTGTTTACTTTCGTTCCAGACAATGACATCGCCAGAATATGTATGAACAAAATATAATAACATATAAATACAAGTTCAGGTTATTATATAAAATAAGGAGACTTAGTAATATCAAAACTTTTGAATGAATATTAATAATTCTTGTTCCAATTTTAGAATATAATCTCATAGACAAATTGTTTGGGTCTTTCTATTCAGGAAGTTCATAGTCGGTCGTTAAAAGTTTTACATTTTGTTGAACACAAGGAGTACTGTTGCTTTTGATATGTGAACTTTTGATTTTGTCAAGTGACGTGCGGTTTTTAAGTTGTATGAAATATAAATACAAAGATTAACTTATATTAAATTAGATTTACGTCCCTAATAAATACAATTTCTATTTAATTTAATGTCGTATCATTATGTAAAAAGAGTAAAAAACATCTAAAATATATTTTTTTTTAAATATATTTAATTGTTCGTTTTATGTTAAAATTTTTATGGTTGTTTCGAAACGATCAGTTGTATCT
The DNA here is from genome assembly GCF_051122295.1 of Plectrocnemia conspersa. Taxonomy (NCBI): domain Eukaryota; kingdom Metazoa; phylum Arthropoda; class Insecta; order Trichoptera; family Polycentropodidae; genus Plectrocnemia; species Plectrocnemia conspersa. The sequence continues at coordinate 4,828,035 of NW_028277177.1, read as the reverse complement.
AAAGAGCGCATTCCTTTAATTTTTTGCATTTTAAAACGTGCCAGGCTAACAATAAATATCCGTTTTAAAAGCAGTAATTGCGTTGGTTAATATATTCTAGAATCGTATCTCCTGTACGAAGTTTCTTAAACCTTAAAAAATCCAAAATTTATATTTATCGTTTAATAAAAAAAATGTTTAATAGCAATAAAAAAAATCGGAACGTACCATTCACTACATAAAATAAATAGTTTGTAAACTAGGAAACTTTTAGCATTAAATTATTAAACATGCAATAAAACGTTTTTGCATTTTTATTAATACAAGTCACATATTAATCCATCTGTTTATTAAAAACCCTAAAATAAACCTTTATTTTTCCCACAATCACAAACTTTTGAAAACCATGACTAACTCATCGAAGCTCATAGTTATGAAAACAAACCAATTATTATGATTTACAAAGACGTTCATTTTTATTTTTTGTGAAATTACTGTAAAGCTGGCAAAATAGCCACATTGGAAAAATATTTAATTAAAGGGCATACATATTAAAAGTGAATTTTAACGATATGGTACAATTTCGCATTTATCCAAGCCGCTCAAAATTGATTAGAAAAATCTCGTACTAGCTTAATCTAAGAAGCACTAACAGCAGCTCTACAAGACTTCTTAAACACTAAAAATTCATATCCAAAAAAATATAAAACCATACGAAAAAAAATATTTTAAAATTATAGCAATAAATTATAATTATTTTAGATTGCTTAAATAATTTTAATTTTGTATATAATACTAAAAACCTATACATAGATGAGAAGAAAAAATATATAAGCGTTTTTAATGCAGTTTTTGTTCTATGTAATATTTTATTATGTGACGACCGCTCGGTAAACAATATAAACAACGTTTCTTGGAACCACTTTTATTTTGGCAAAATGCATCTCAATTATGATTGTAAAATCTTTTTTATTAAAGATTTATATTTCTGTTTAATTGAATAATAAATATTATTACAAAATATCTTAATTTAAATGATTATACACAAGCCATAATAATCTCAACAGTTTCTCGCCAATTGTAATTTTTGTCCCATATTTCACCTGTAATGTATGAAAATGCGATTTGTTGAAAACACTCACACCCACAACTAGTATAACAATAGCGATAAAAGCTAACCGCTACCAGAGCTCCCCAGAGCTCTCGAAACGAGACCGACCTACCCCTTTTTAGGGGTTGAAAATTTGGAAATATTCAATGAGCCGGCGCCTTTCGTCCCCCGGGCAATTCGGTTTTCTTACACGTACAATACAAGAAATGTTCAAAAAGCAGCGGGATTTTGAATCGCTTTTGCTTACTTTTATAGTATTATTACTATTGTAAATATAACATGACAATCGTTGACCCAATGCGATATATTGGGAATAAAAATAATATATTATGATTATATAATGCATAATAAATTTATAACTATAATTACTGAACATATTAAAAATCTGATTTATGTATTGCTCAATTCTCTTGAATATATGTTAACAGTGAATGTTTATTACTAATGATAATATATTTTTAGTGACATTCAAGTGATCTCATTTTGATAGTAGAACTATATATATTTACCGGTAAAAATTTACTCAGATATGATTTAACTGAAACATTGAGTGAAATTACATTTATACAAATTAAAATATATATCAAATATAGATGGTCGTATATTTTTTTATTGAAAGACTAGATATTTTTATTTAATCTAATAGCTATTAAATAAATATATACATATAAAAACATATTTGCTGCGATTTTTTGCATAATTAATTTATTGATAATATACGCAATTTATAAAGTACAATATCTATCGATATTATTTATTTAGATTTAACAAAGCATCTAATTGACGTATAATGAATCATATTTTATTCTATTAATATTAATAAAGTTTTTAAGAAAAGTTCTACTATTATATATTATTTTATTGTTACCTTAAAATAATTGCTGTTTATTTTTCAGTGGTCAAGATCACCTTAGCAAAATAGATTAGAATCTCTTTGAGGTATGCGATTACTTCTTATAAAGGTCTACTGACCCTTTTAAAGCTTAATGCTCTAATGTTATGATTACAGCTTAGAACGGTAAGCAAATCTTACACTATTTTGTAAAGCATCTCTATAAATCAGTATCCAAAGTGTCATAGGATAATGTCAAAAATAACTCTTGTGATTAACTTAATATCTATCTATTATATTACTGTATAATAAAATATGTATAGTAAATAAAAATATAGTTTATTACCGTTTTTGAGTTATATTTGACAGTTTTTCTGGATATAGTATTACGTATCTTAGCTTCCAAGTCGTATCAAAGATTAAGTTGGACTATCTTGCTTTAGATGAACCTAAGGGTCATCTCGGTCAATTCATCGTAGCTCTGCTTGATATGAGTTATTATAGAGAGAAAAAAATACATGCTTCGTTTAACTATTAAGTTTATATGTTGTCGAGTAATTTTCATGGAAAGCAAACTTTTTGTTATTTATTTTATTCTCCAAAGATTATTTGACATGTGTGTCACACAATAATTGTTTACTAAGTCTTTTAATAAATGGCAGTAATAAACTGATGATGCGATGCGTAAGATCTTTATAGGAATTATAATTATTTAAGCAAAGGCGCTTAATAAATGAGTAATAGCAAACAATTAATACTGCATAATTCCAAAATCCATAAATGTTATTACTGGCTAAAATATTGTATAACCTTTTGACACCATTAAACAATGTATTGCACTAAAACTCAAACATTTCCGTAATTGGATCGTGAACGCATCACAATAGATTTGTTAATGGATATTTACCATAAATACATACTTTAACTTCATTATATCGTATTTGCTTTCAATAAATATTTTAATTATTGGTGAAAGCTGCTCGCAGGATATGTATAAAAAGGTTTGCTAAAACTCAGACACGCATTCACGCCGACAAATTAATTTATTTTAAGAGACACTAGCATACATTTTTGAGTACTCTTATACGATTACTAGGCGAATTTCTACACCACTTTGATTCACCTAGATATTGGTATACAAAATTATTTATATTAAAATTCACCAGGCGTCTTACTGGCTGATAAATTGACACTACTCGGACTTAAAATCTGAAGCTATCTCGTGTTTTTAATTAAAAGTATTACAGGATATTGTAATTTTATTAAATATGCAAGTACCTAACGTTGTCTTTAAAATTCACAGTATAAAATAATTTAAAAAAAATTATATAAATAAAGTATTATTTTCGTCAACTCTAGTTTTTAACATACAAATTATATTTTACATATATAAGTATATGTAAAACCAAACCAAATACATAAATATTCATTTGCTACACTCTGTAGATTTAGCACAAATAAAAAAAAGGTATATGCAAATGATGTGTATGACGGCGAAGAGGAATTTAATTGGACCCAGATTCAGAATCTCAATTAAGAGGTGCCACCTCTAGTGAAGGTTCACACAAACACACATGCATACATTATATACGTATATAAAGGCTCTATTTTACGTGTTGAAATTAAGCTCTTCCTTATCGCCGTGGCTTCAGCTGAAATCGAGGACAATTCGCCCGCAGTTGAGCTTATGATGTGCATTCCATTCTTGAGCGTGTCATGTGCGAAGCCTATTTCATTTTGTGATGCGCCTTACAATGGGATGGTGTAATTACTTTCGTGATGACGTTTCGTGACGCGACGTGAGTGAGATTGAGCATTTTTTTATGGAATGGAAAGAAATTATACGCAATGTTTGATTAACAACTTGAATACAATTCTACGTTTTAAATAATAATAATCATAGTATTATTTCGTTGGAGTGTATACTTTAGTTGGTAAACTAAATCTAAGAGATGTCACTGCAGCTAGGGTCAGTTTTTATTTATTTTTTATATTTAAAAAAAAAATTAAAGTGCTGCTGCTAGGGCTCGAACCCGCAACCTCAGAGTTATTAGTATGAGACGTTACGGACTACGCTATTCCGTTCTTAACTAATAAATTATGTGTATCTTTTTAATTTTATAATTTTGTTGGTAAATCAATAAATAAAAATGAGAAGCATTATAAAATTATGATACAGAAAAATGTTTCGATTAATTAATGCGAAATATATTTTTAATTGATTTAGGATTTTATTTAATTTTAATATTTTAAACAAGTAAAATTTAGTTTGCAACTGAAAAAAGTCTGGCAGTAATAAAGCATTGTGCTAAAAATTGAATCGAGATAATTTAACTATGTGTGGCGTTCGAATTCAGTGATTGTAAAACGATAATAAATGTATGAAGTTCGAAAATATGATTTAAAGGTTTGTTTGCAGCGAGTTTATGAGTTAGACTATCTTCAAGAGCCATAAAGATGATTTCAAGGAAAATGCTCTAAATCTCACCTGATAAGTAAAATCCAATGTTTTTCAATAAAAAATATAAAAATAATATCTTAGCAAAAATATTTATTTTTCATGCAGTCTGCATTTTAATTGTAATATTAAAGCAAAGACTTGTGCTTCATTTCTCATCCCAAAATTTAATTACGATATGCAAATGTAAAATACAAGTAGCTGCACTCCAGTTTATATTACTTTATTTTCCCGGTCTAATTCCTTCTCCATTGCAGCGATGAACGACGATGAACTCTTGCATTTGTCGGAAAAAAGGACCTCCCGGCGACTGTCTCCTGCAATTTCCTAGTTTTTATTTTAAATCTAATGAGAAAAGCTCCTTAAGTCAGTATTTTCACTCATCAATATTCTACTCAAAATACTATACCAAGCAAAAATTTATAAAGAAAAAAGAGATTCATAATATAAATAATATACTGAAATATATTCAGATGGCTTATAAAAAAATCTCTGTTTATAATAAAAATATAAACTCAAAATTTCAAGAATATATATTACAGTATTTAAACAAAATATAAGTCATACATTGTATAAAATAAAAAGCAGAAAAAATCTTGTAAGTGCTTCTTAATATTTCGAAGCTTACTTTTTCGTTAAATAAAATCGTATAGACAATTTACAAGGAAAAGTTCTGACGGCTAACCGATGTACATACTTTTTATATGAACATATGTTTCGGTTCTTTTTTGCATGAAAATATCAGTCCGAATATAATTCTTCGATATGTTTGGATCCGCAAAGTAAGGGTTTTCGAAGCTGGATCGTGAATAACGATTTTTCCCGAGGGTCTGTTAATCGAACATTATTATCGCGTTTATTTTCATTTGGTCAGAGAAAAATAAAGGGGTAATAAAACGAACATAAACATTATCAGCTAGCGAACAAAAATATTTTGGACATATCACTAAGTAATGAAATTATGTGTTTATTTAACATTTTATTATTGCAAAAATGATGCATGGAATTCATAGAGTAACAAAATATTAAGCTTAATATAATAACAACTTTCTTACTTTTTGCGGAATATATATTAAAATAATACTTGAGTCTCCTTAATAATGCAAGGTCTAATCATAAATCTCTTAAGAGGATTTCATACAAAAATATTGAATCGACTGTTATATATTAAAAATGGCTTTATTACGGTTTTAATTAACCGGCAAATGTTATGTATATTTATTATTTATTTTTTTCGCAATTTTTAACACTTAAATAATCATACCCGATTGCATCCATGAGAGAATAAACTTTAGATCTCTCTGTCCATTGTGTTTAAATACGATTGTCCAAAGTCTAAATGTATTTTTAAATTACTTATGTTAAATATAGCCATATATTTATTAAAACAATACACTTCTAAAAATATATCTTTTATAGCAACATAAGATACAATTCTAAATCTAAAATAATTTTGCACAGCTGCTTACTTATTATATGTTTAGCAGGCCGGCAGACGTTATTTGGGCAATTTGTCGGACTTATCGGACAGTATTAAGCGCTTAAAACAGTCGAAAAGCTTTTAGTTAAATTAGCAGACGTGATATTTTAAATATTATGCTGGTAAATTATAGAAAAACAACTGGCAAAGACAGTTTCGACATTTATTGTAACAACATTTTTATGTAATTAATTAATTTAGATAATATACCTCATTGTTTATACACAAATATATTTAAAACATACGTATAAACCATAATTTAAATATTAATAATATATTTATAAATACTTAAATTACCCTTTCTACTAAAAGAGGCAAAAAAAATCGTAGGGAAAAAGTAGGAAACTGTAAGTATAAATTAATATAATAAAGAAATGAACTTGTATATTAAAAAAGGACACCACCATGAGAAAACTTTTAAGCGAATTTAATTAAAGTATCTGCCATGAATCAAAAAGATAAAAAGTATCCGTTGCAAATATATTGAGAATTGACAGCCAACGACAATCTGTTTTAAAAAATCATAATCCTTTATTAATTAACCGTTTCACTGAATGAGTCAGAAAACTCGAAGTGTCACAAAAGGGGCAACATGTAAACGCGTACATTAAACAATCACTTCTTCAGAGATTTTCTCTGACACACTTGAACATCCACTTCATGGTTTAAGGCATCAGAACTTCAAGAGTTAAAAAAAGCTCGGATGCTCCACGCGTTCCTTATGATCAAGAAAAGGTCTTTACTCACCGGCACATTAGCAAGCAACAAATTCAACATCATGTAGTATATATAGCAAAAAAAAAGCTCCGCCTCCATTTTCTCGTCACGTTGACGACTGTGGCTGTGTTCATGGTCACGATTAGTATTGCCATCATGATTTTCCTTAAAAACAGAAACGTTAAAAGCTCTTTAACTTGGACCAATTAAGCTCGTAAGCAAATTGACCAAAAAGTAATTTACCGCTGAAGGTCGCAGAGTTGCCGCTTCTCTCTTTGCATCATCTAGTCAAGCTAAGTGCCTGGAATCCAGAGTTCAACCCGTTTCGAAGGTTTAAAAATGGGATAGTATTGCCCTTTATGAAAATATGTAATTTATTGATTAAGTTGATATGTATCGATTTTAATTCATGCAACTTAATTTAAATTTTTTGCTTGTTTAAGTTTTTTCGGTAGTATTCACTATTTATTTTCCCACTGTCATCCGTGAATATTGTAATTATGATATTCCCTATTTATGGCAAATTATATGTTTACAATAAATATAGTATCGGTCCTAAGACACTTCCTTATAGGACTCCAGCTCTTATTTCTTTTAATTCAGAATATTCGTTATTTTATTAAATTATAAATAATCTGTTGAGCACGTACGATTTAAGTAAAACTACATATTGTTTCAGTAGTATATTACTTAGTTTTTGAATTAATCTTTTGTGCAATACTTTATCAATTATTGAGCAATATCTAAGAAAATAGCTAAATAAATATATTTTTTATTAGATCAGTGATACGACGCACCTGATTGATTGTAGATTAAGCTTTGTTTATAATTACGTTTCTGTGTATCGATTATAATTTAAACAAATGAAGATTTAGTATCGTTGTCATAGGGACTGTTACCTTAGTCAAAACATTACACCGGCCGTTGGCACTTGTCAATATAATATTCGTATATATTATATCATCTGGTAACGATTGACCTTAGTTTTTATTACATTTAACCCTTTGCACTCCTATGACGAGGTGAACTTGACAATTTTCAAGTCGTTTCTATAATAATTTAAATCTATTTTATTATTTTTTTATTTCGGAAACATGGTTTAAAAATAAACAAATTTTTGATTCTATGACCAAATACCTATTCATTTAACATCTTGAATTAATAAAAAATGGGCTACCTAGAATCGCTCGCACCTATCACCATGAACATTTTGTGAATTTCTGCAGTGATTCATTCTTATTTGAACTGTACTTACATTTTAACGGTTTTATTTGTGATTAGTTAATTATATATTCAAGTGTTTTTTTCATTTATAATTCAAAACGATGTTTTAAATTGGCAAAAAATTTTTTTACTGTTATATGAATATTTTAGATGAAGCTTCTGAACAATTAGATATAGCATAAAAATACATTTCTTAGGGTAATCATAAATTTAGGAATTATTTAAGCCTTTTGGTTACGGGATATTCATTCTAGAATGCATTTTTTGATAAACTATTTCATTACCGTAAATATCTGCTTTTTAAATATTCTGTGCATTTTATTTAGAATATATATTTTAAAAATCATAATCAAAATTTGAGGACTAGGACCCAAAAGTTTATTGCAAAACTTGTAAAAAACTATCTAGCTTTCTTCATAGAGATTGCTTTAAAAATGGATCACACTTCATTTAAAAATTAGTTTGTTAAATAAATGTTCAATATACACATTGAAGAGTCATTGCATCTACACATATGTTAAAATCTGATTTCCTCCCCCCCCCCTTTCAAAAATAATTATTGGCAAATTCACTGAAAATAAAACTTTTGAAAATGTATTTGGAGTGCAAAGGGTTAAAAAATGTGTGTCTAGTGCGTCTAAATCTGTGTTCGTCGCATACATCAGCGTGACACATTATGTTCGGTAAGTACAAATACAGATTTATTACGATTTTAACTTGTATTTGTTAAAGTTAAGTTCTCGTTCGACGGGTTTTTCTGATAAATACATAATTATTGTTATTAACTAAACTATTTTTTTAATTATGCTGAATATAACAATAGCAAACTAACTGCATAACGAAAACAAATATTTATTATATGTGTGAATTTATAATATTTATAGTAAAAACAATAATTATTGATCTATTATTTTCGGTTTCAGTTTTCGTCGATAATATATATATCATAAGTAGAAAATAAAAAAGTCTTAATATTATAATCTATTTCTTACTGCACGAAGGTGTTTTTTTGTTCCATTTAGGAGACTCTTTACAGTTTTATTTTTGTTGTCCTAGGAATATTGTTGTACAAATTCACACTTCCGTAAATAATTCCCCTAGCCGTACTCGTTTTCTTATATCTAACTACCCTTATTTTTCACTATTTCTAGTATTAAATCTATGTATATCTTTATTTTAATTAAATACTTATTAACATATTATTTTCTAACTTATATAAATACTAAAACATCAATCTTCAATATTTCTTGAACATTTAACCATATCAATCTATTAATCACACTTCTACAACTAGTAAATCTGTTTTTATTTAAGACTTCTCTCATTGCTCTGTTTTGTAACATATTTATATAATTATACTTAACATATTTTTCAATCTGAATAGTATACCTATTTTTCTACTATTTTTTTTAATATGTAATTACAATGTTACTTAAAAATGTATTGAAACAGATGTATCTTAAACTTTTTATCATTAATATATAATATAAATAACAGTGGTCCCAATTTATACCCCTGTGGCACACCGTGAGATATAAATTTATCTTTAGAATATGCATAATTTATTTTAATTTTTTTAAATAATTATTAAACCATCTTAAAACTATTTGACTTATACCGATATTCTTTAATTTCTTCAACATTATTATTCTATCTATTGCTTCATTATTATTAATATATTTAAATTAATGTTTACACTTCAATAAATTAAATGAAATAATAACTGAAAATATATGGATTAGCCATTATGCTCGATTAAGTCAAGTGAAATACTTTTATAAAAAAAAATGTATTGAAAAACCCCCTTTCTCAACCAAACTTTGAGCCATACCCCGGCACAGTGGATCTTGGGTCGTCAACTAAAGTGGACGACACAATTACATAGAGCAAGTTTTTGCCGGTAATTTCCGAGCTTCTATTGAAGGCCTTATAGCAGACCTAATTTACAGCCGTGTGTCATTAAGCCTTAATCACTGACCGGTCATGTGAAAACTCGCCTCACAGATGACTCAACGTCAAACTCTTGACTTTGACGGGTCAGGCTCATAATAAAAACATCCTTCAGAGATCTTCCAACCATGTTGGCATTTCATATAATTGCATATAAGTAGTGAGGTCTATTTTGATGGGATTGTCAGTAGACTGCGCTATTCTGATGCAATTTGCAGATGGCGCGTCACCGAGGGTCTGCGTCTCCAAATATCGTGCTTTACTAGTGCTCTCTTCTTTGTTAATAAAAAATATATTAAAAGAGGTCAGTAACCCAAGATCATAAAATTTTACACAAAAACAATTAATATATATAATATAAATATACTTATATTTGAAAACATAAAATGCGTATTCAACTGGGAACGCAAATTTACTGATTTTATTGATTTTTTTCACGCTACCTCTCGCAATAAAACAGTTTTCATAAAATAGTTTCTCAGAAATTTGTCAAAACAGTAAACCAACTGAAAATTATGCATGAAGAATAAAAATATCACTATATGCAATGAAGCGGTTCGTCGCCTCCGTTTTTCCTATAAATATTTATAAAGGTTTGAAGCTCTCGCATGTGAAAGAGACATACCTATAGATGCGGTGGACTAAAAAAAATCGGTTGATCAATCCTCGCAGGGTTACTGTTTGTCGAGCGAAGAGAGGAAGAAGCGGAAGAAAATAATAAAAATGCATCGAAATCGAATCCTGGGAAAATTGCTGTGCGGCTTTTCAGCTGGAGCTTTTTTTAGGCGCTTTGTTCGCAGTGAACTTATCGCGCTGGATTCAGGGAAATTATTTACAATTCTTCTGGCGTCACTTTGATTGACTGTAACTAAAATGTATATGGAAATAGACTCGTCTGTGTATTTTATAAATAATATAATATAATATATACTATCTTCTTTTCATATGTTAAATATATAAAACACATTTTAATGAAATAATACACTCTATGTGCAATTTATTTGATCTGACATTGTTTTGAACAATGAAAAGAAATATTTCAGAGGTTTGAGTGGTTGAAAGGACAACGAATTATTTTTAAGCGCTTCGAGAAATAAAACGATCAAAGACTGTTTATTGAAATGATTTCATATGAAAGTGAAAAATAATTCACACCTTGTAGCTGTGTTAGTCGTATAAATATTGTTGTTCAATTCAATCTGAATTCAATTTCAATTGTATACGTAAATAAAATTAATATTTATCTTTAGCATCCGCTCAGTTCGTGGATCAGATTCAGTGCAAACAAAATTACATTTACAATTTTTGTTCGAAGGTTTTTCTTTGTTTTCTGTTTCACCACCAACCCTTTGGACAGCACTGGTATATTTGTGAACATTGGTGTCGTTAAACACAGCGGTTTCCTCTCTCAGTCGTGATTAGCATCGACATTATTTCCCACTGCTCAAACAAAGCTTTCACCCTTACAACTCTCGATTTTGTATGCTTATTGGTGATTATTTGGAGTGCTGTGTACATTTCCAATGTGTTTGGGAATTCCCTAATTATCCGTTATGCTCAAGTTATAATCAAGATTTGTTTTTATATTAACTTAATAATTGGTTAATACTATAACAAACACATTCTTAACTTTGATAAATCGTGGATATTCACAACATTTCATATTTTTATGAATCAATCACAGATTTAAAGATATTTAATTATATGTATTATACAAATAAATTGAGCTCTGAAAATAAATTAAAACACATGTCAGTTCATTATTAAAATATTACTACATACTGTCACTTTATTAAAATTACACAAAATTACTATCACATTATTAAAATATACATTAAATTATTATATTTTTAAAAGCATGAAAATATTACATATTAATAAAACATACATCTTTATTGGATTAATGTAGGATTAAAAAAACGACTTCTAAAAACCTTAAGCTATTTAGAGTATTAGCTTTATATTTCACTCTATATTTAAAAATCTTGATTGTAAGAATTAACACAAAATAAAATAAAAAAAATATTTTAAGCAAGAAAATAGTCTTAGGAAAAATAGCTCTTATTCGAAACAAAGCTTACAAATTATATTCCTCATTTTAATAAATTGCTTAACTTCTAAGGTTATTTTTAATCAAATTTTTGAGCACATTTCCTTTACAAATAATTGTCAGATAATAACTGACACTTTCTCTTGCAATACATAGATAAGATAGGATTTTCTTAATTTATTAAAATGCAATACAATTACTTATTTAGTACTGTTGTATATTATTATATTGTATGTTATTATTTGTTTGCTTCACTACAATAAATATATTTTTGCGTTTTAGATTATTTAAGAAATTTTATGCGTACCAAAGGACCAATTTAGCTTAAGATGCGAAATTATTTTTAAAAAACATTAATTTTACAAAAAACACTGTTACTGTTACTGGTTTATAATCATTTCGATAGTTATTAGCTGCATTAAAATATAAATAAAATTTTTAAATATAACATTAGTGATTAGAGTTTAAGAGATAAAAAATCTTTTATAGTTTAAGAGTAAAAAAAAGCAAGGTAAAACAATAAATTAAATGCTAATTTTATTTTACCAAAGATCTTAAATCAATAAACTTTCTTTGCCTTTATATAAATATATGCATTCTAAAATTGTGTTTAAATTTAAGGTTATTTATGTCTTAAACTCTGACACATGAGATTAATATGTAAAAATGGCAATGGTTTTTATGGGAAATATTTGAAGGCTATTAAATTTTTTTTTTAATTAGACATATTATTTTTATTGCTTTATTTTAGATAAATATAGTATTATTAGTGATACTCTATACTGAAAAAGCATAAGTTAAAATGTGATTAATTGGTTGTATTATACATAAGATTTTAATTTTGTAATAAGTGCACTCTTCTTATTAAATATGAGGTTAAGGGCCACAATGGCAGCAAGCCCTTCAGAGCAAAGTCTAGTTGTAAGCCCAGCTATTAAATGATAGTTTTCAATTCTTATTTATAGCCCAAGTCACTTATAGAGAAGCAGTCTATGTTTTGTGAATATATTATGATTGACTCTGAATATATTAATATTTCACCTATCGAAATATTTATTTAATTTTTTTTAAATGTTATTCGCGATTTTTTTTATCAGGAGAAAGCTTTTAAGATTTAGATGACTCATCGAATTATTCATCGGCAAGCCAGCATTATATTTATTTTTAGACACATAACTTATTTGGTTTCTAAAAGTGGTTGATACCATTTAAACTTATTAACTACGCTACACGCAATTGCCAATATCATTAAATACAAGCATCAGATTATAATACACAATAATAAGGGGATGTTTTTACCGTAAATTATAAATAACAACAATGTTGTTTAAAGCTTTTTCCTGCTTTTTGTCGTTGCGTAAATTTTTTTTGCATTAGGTAAAAATCCCATTTTTTGACTAAAAATTTAATATTGGGGGACACTATATAAATAAGTAGCAATGTTTCAATGACAATAATTAAAGCACACGTACATGTTACATATAGAAATAATATGAAACGATATAAAATATCAAAATATTGTAAATTACTAGTTGTTGCATAAAAAATATTATAAAATACTAATTTTGCATTGTAACGGTCTATTTTAAAACTTTCTATTAAGTGATTTATTTTAGTATGTATATTATATAAATGCTACAAATATATTTTTTTATTAATAACGTTTGTATTTGTGCAAAAAAACCTCTGAAAAAATAATGCATTAAGCGACGTATCTGAAAGCTTGATTCTAACTTTTGTAATAAATATTCTTGCCATAGAAAAAACACTTTCACCTTTTGTAGACACAAACTTAATCATTAGTAATGCTCTTAGTGTCTGAAATTATTTTGTATACCCGGTTTTTTTCTAGATTAATATAGATTTTTATCATCTATTTTATCTTTAAAAAAGTTATGAGACTACAACTATTTTTTTGTATAGCTCTTTTATTTCATCTACTCATAATAAAGAATTTGTATACTTGAACTTTATAATCTAAAATTTATTACCAAATTAACTTTTCACAGGAGTGAGAATTTTTTAAATTAAAATAGCAATATAATATTTAATCTATTTTTAATATATAAATTTGTATTTAACATATTTTTTTGCACTTGAAGACTAGCTTTTTTTAGCCTTAATAATATCAATACTAAGCAAAAATTCTAAACAATTACTATAAATTGTATTGTAATCTAAACAAATATTTGCCAACCCTAGTTCTAAATTTTATTATGCAATTTTGTATGAATACTTGTGTCTGTTTAAATCATGATTTCGAGTATTTTATTCGTATGAGATTTTTATGCGCTAGATTTCGATTTTCAAGCGGGTGCACTTTAAAAAAGTAAAAGTCCACGAGAAAGCTTGCCGCATACCGATAGGAAAGCAATACGCGATTCGAATAATCGAATTTTGTCTCAATAATTTTTTTAAAGAAAGCTCAGAAAGCTCTACCTTTCGCACGCGATGTTTGTTAAGTATATGAGATCTTTCCATAGAAAGATAACCCTTATTATTTTTAATAAATAATAATGTATAATCAAAAAAATTATTCACATGTGTTATTAACATATATATATATATATAAATATATTATAAATATAATAAACTGAATATAATTATAATATTATTTCGCACAAAAGCGAGAAAATTTAATAAGCAGAGCTTTTTGTCGAAAGTTTAAGCGAAAATTTTATACGACTACAGCAGCGTTCAAGGAGCATTAAAATCTTCATAAATATTGTGTAAGCATTAAAAATGTAATTAGGAAGTTTATTTTTAAAAATAAAAGAAGAAAACGTGAAAATAATTTAGGGGTCTAAATTTTATTTATATAATTTAAAGTATAACTTTTATTGTAAATTAAAAACTCAAAAAACCTCGATTTTAAACGAGAGTTGCTTTATAAAATCTTGTTTTAAAATAGATATTTATCTGTTTTCTAAAAGTAGATATTAGAATGTTTCATATATAATGACTTCTTACAGCAGTAAGATTTGATTCATATTAATAAATTGAATATATTTACGATTGTTTCGCCATTTTTAGTAGCTATATTATAAATATTATATATATTATAATTTATTATATTCTTATATTTATTATTATAATAAACGTGTTCTACTTTTTGCTAAAATTGCAACATTAATAAAGTAATTTAAGCTTTAATTAAACACAAATTAAATAAAGCTTAATTATTTAATTCGCTCTCAAACTTATGAAATAGGTAATAGTTTTAATTAACACTTTCAAATATGCATTTATTAGTAATTAGCTGAAATTAGTTTTTAATATATTTTGCTTCAATAATATTAATAGTGATAATAATTTAATTCATGAATCCTAATCCTAGCAATAACAAAGCTTAAAAAAATAGTTTGTACTAAAAGCTTTTAAAACATTTAAAATCATTGTATTATTCTTTGAAAATAGGTAATTAAAATGTAAGTTTAGCCTGATTTTATATTTATGCTTAATTAAACTTAAATAGCTTAACACAAATCTTATTTATTTACTTATCTGTATTTGTTTTAATTTAATACAAAAAAACTGTTAATATTACGTGATATTATTTCTAACCAATAATATAAAATCATTTTTTACTTTAATTATTATTTATTTTAAAATAATATTTTTGTGCTATTTAAAATAAGAGCTATTTATTAAATATATTTTTAACCTTATTCACTAATAAATTCGAACTTCCTGAAATTTAAAATATATTTACCAGGTTATTACCAGGTATTTTTAAGGTCGGCAAGCCCTTTAGAACAAAGTTGCAAAATATATTTATTAAATTTAGGCTTAGAGTCCAGGTATAAGTTTAGGTACTTATCGCTTGTTTTCTATTTGAGGTTATTGCCCTTTTCATTTAGTATAGGTGGTGGCAGAGTTTGCTTACTTTTTGTGAATATAATTGCTTCTGTTTTAATTCGCTTGATTTAAGATTTTTATCATTTATTCGCGATTGGTTTAAGACTGTAAGCACTAGTTAAAATAGCTGTATCATCAGCGTATTCTTTATTTTTCGTATATGTACAAGATAAAGAGGAACGGTCCGAGCACACTTCCTTGAGGGACTCCAGCTGGAATTTTACGCAGGTCCACTTAAATTTAAAATCACGACAGTCGATGTCAACTAATCTCTTATTTTCTGGATTTAACAGTTACATGATGAATATACGTGGTATATTAGCTTTTTTTAAATGTTTATTTAATATGAAAAATAAATTATTAAATAAAAAAAAAATTAACGACAAATAATAGCTGAAATTACGGTCTAAGCAATTAGACCTGCAATCCCTTTTTTCTCAGTAAATTCCCAGATTTACGGTTGAAATTACATGCAAACATATTTCAGTCAAACTATGCACTTGTAAAGAGTTACACATTTTTAAGGGTGCCCCATTATTATGGCCAATGCCGTATACATTACAACTTTAAAGAGTTTGAAAAAGTAAAATTTAATCTTAGCTCGCGGGCCGTAGTTAGCCAACTTTCTGGTCTAAATGATCTTAAAATAAATAAAGAAACAGATAAAAGACTCCGAATTTGTGATGCCAAAGTTTATAAAAATACTTATTTCAAGATTTCTTGTGACTTTTACGCCCTTTTATCAAAAACGTTGTGAGCATCTTTCCCTCTCAGAGACAGACCTCTTTTTCTCGGATAAGAATAAGATCAATTGTTCGAATCTTACATACGAATTTTCAGGGTCCGTACTTTTACTTTTTGCGGTGCATCATTTGTCCGGAAAGCGAAACCGGCCCTGGGGTGTGCAGGACGGGGTATGCAGGAATGAGGCGCCCCGGGCGATCGGTTCGGCTCAGTTGTGTGTCTGGTGTGCCGGTGTCCGGACGTGCGTCGCCCTACCCGCCGAGCCGGCGCCCTCTCAGATCGATACCCCTCGCCCCCCGCCGCCGATCGAAACGCGACGGCACCCCGAAAGGGCGCCCAGCCCCCCGGACCAGAGGGGCGCCCCAGTCGACAAACTTTTCCGCGCCAAAAACTCAAATCCGAACAAGGTAGGACGGAAAATTCGACGCCCACTCGGTGAAAATTTGAATAAGATCTTTTTCGATCTAAAAACATGTTCAAACTATTTGATTAAGACTAACATTCTGATAAGAAGTGTTATCAAGAAAGTGGTAAAACTCTTTAAAACAAAAAAGTCATATCCATTTCAGTGACCCTTTTGGAATAATTTAATTTAGGACTAATACGAAGGAATGTATTACTTAACTTACATACTTTTTTACAGTGTCTTTGTAGATTGAAAATCTCAAATTTATCTTGAAACTAGAAAATGTATTACGTGTCTTTGAGTTTACGAACGTAGGTAGTTAGATATCGGCATTGAAATTTATTAAAAATATTTTTTAATTACATTTTTATATTTGATTTTTGTTAGAATTTTGCATATAATGTCTATTTAGTCAACTTTTTACTAAGTTATTAAATCTTGATTATTATTAAAATTGTTTTTTTTTTAGATATTATAGAATAAAAGCATTCAAAATGTCGGTTTTAAAAATTAATCTTTAAAATATGTATT
Source organism: Plectrocnemia conspersa (assembly GCF_051122295.1). Classification (NCBI taxonomy): domain Eukaryota; kingdom Metazoa; phylum Arthropoda; class Insecta; order Trichoptera; family Polycentropodidae; genus Plectrocnemia; species Plectrocnemia conspersa. The sequence goes on along the minus strand of NW_028277177.1, from coordinate 4,810,695 downwards.
TATAAATTTAATGTAGCAAATTAATTTTCAATCAAATAAACATATAAGTTTACGAATGATAGCTTAATTCCGGTACTTAACAATTTTTTTAATACGTTTTTTATGATTAATGATGGCTTAAAATAAAACATAATATTTATTTAATCTAATTTTAATTATATTTTGTGATCTACGTGATAAAACGAAGGATTATCTTACTCTCATTTTTAAAAATTCATTTTTAATAAATAGAATAAATGTATTTATTTAATAATAATTTTAAAGTACTCCTATATAATTTATTATACTAAAATATAATATACAATGTACATTCAACTTAAAACTAAGCTTTAAGCTTTAGATTGAAAAAAAAAGATTTCCTTGTCCTTTTCTTTGATTCTTTTAGATTAAGTACATTTTAAAGTCCATGCAATTAAAACGAAGAATTGTCTTATTCAAATCACTCTTAATACTATGTCTATGTAAAATAAGGGTTTTTACATTAATTATTTTTATTTAAAACAAAGGTATGAGCTTGAAATTATTAGTTGCATTAATTTGCCTTATTTTTTTAGTATATCCGAATAATTGCATTAAAAATATCGTTCTTACTTAAATTACATCTTTGTCTTTAGATTAAAAACAAATAAACGTTAAACGCGTCTCTAAATTTTACAAATATTGACTATCAACTAATTTTCAGATACATTTCTTTGACAAAAATGTGAATCGAATTTGATAAAAAAATGATACATTTGTACAATTTAAAACAAGTCCTTAACTTTAAATTTGTAATTGGCAACCTTTTGAGTGACTGAGTGAATTTTAGATAGTATGTAAGTGGGTTTCGGGTTTCGGAGGGTGTCAAATATTTTATATCGATCTTTGACGTATTGCTGTTATAAATGATTAGGAATTAATCGCATTATCTCCGGAAACACGCCTTTAATATAATGACGCTCATAAAAGAAAACGGCTTCAAATGTGACTATTATGGCGATCGTTAAACAGGGGTTAAATGCGCCTCTAAGTTTACAAATACATGCGAAGAACAATGACAATTGATACTAAGACTAATATATTTTTTATGGGTGCTTTTGCGGTTATTGTGCAATACTAGGTGCCCTTCCGTTTCTAACGCTATCTTTTTGTTGTATGGCAGATCTCTCTCACTGTTTCAATCCATAATAATAACAAATTTTTATTTATTTATAATAAATCTTGTGTCGTTCACGAGATCTCTTATTTATTTATTGAACCCCCTTCCCTACAGTATATACAAGATAAAATTATTTTTTATATTAAAATGGTATTTTATAAATTTTATTTTGACTTTTTTTATTAAATTGTATGGATAATTTTTTTTTATTATACTAAGTAAATCGAAAAAAGTTTTTTTTTTGGAATAATAAATTTGCAACTTTTCGTCCGGTTAACCAGTATATCAGTATCATTCTGACTAAATTTACTACGTAAAAAATATGATTTTTACTTTATTTAAATTCATTAATATTGCTATCTCACATAGATTTAATTAATTATTTATGCAATGAAACAATATGTTTTCAAAGATCTTCACTTAATAACCAGACGAAATAAATATTTTCTGAATAACAGATAAATTTTGCATATTTAGTATTTTTTAGTATAAAATATCAACCATCCTCGTGCGACTTAACATTGTTGTCAATGAACACAATAACCTTTTGACAATAATGTTTCTACTATTCTGATATTTTGAATTTAATAACTGATATCTATTATGGAAGTCCGTCAAGTAGTCGTTGATTTGAGAGTCTGTGTTGTGATCGGCAATGATTCGATTGGTGATGAATAACCGCCAGCGATTATTGATGTGATAAAGTGACACATATTTAATAATATTGTCATTCTAGAATACTTAGACGAATAAGAAATTAGGCAAATTAAGATTCAATTGCATTAGAATCAAACTCCACCTTCAAAATAATCCCTTTTCTAAAATTTATGTTTTTAAAAGTTAAGCGATCAATAAATAGTTACAAATGTTATTCAATTCAAGACTATTATTATATTTTTCTAAACAAGTTTCGAGTAAGCATAGCTGCTAAAAAAAATTGTTTTTGCTTATATAACGATATTTTTAATTTTCAGTGATTTTTATTATAAAATAATAACCATTCTTATACTTAAGATAGTTGGCAATGAATGCAATATTAAACTTATTGTCAAAAAATTTAGGCACATCTAATATTTTTATTTGTATTTAATAACTGAGATATATTATCAACGTCCGTTGAGTGGTTTTGGTTTGAGAGTGTGCATTGTGGTCGTCAATGATTCGATTGGTGATGTATTACTGCCTGCAATTATTGATGTGATGAAGTGACACTTATTTAATAATTGTCTTTCGCTAATATTTGGACGAATAAGAAATTAAGATTCGATTGCATTAGAAGCAAAATACACCTCCAAAATATTCTCTTTTCTAAAAAATATATTTTTAAGGATTCAGCGATCAATAAATAGGATAATTAAGAACTGTTTACTCGATATAAGGCTATTGCCATTTTTTATAGATAAATTTCGAAAAAGCATAGCGACTAACAATTTTTTTCATGCTTATATAGCAAAAATTTTATTATAAAGTAATAACCATCCCTATGCTACTTAAGATATTTGTCTATGAACGCAAAAATTAACTCATTGTAAAAAACTTTAGGCATATCTACGATTATAGTATTTTAATTTGTATTTAATAACTGAGGTTGGTTTGAGAGTCTGTATTGTGGTCGTCAATGATTCAATTATTGACGTATAATTGTCTGCGATTATTGATGTGACAAAGTAACACATCTTTAAGAATTTAAATCCACCAACAAAGTCATCCTCTTTTGGGAAAGTTTTTATTTTAAAGGACCATGCGATAGTCGAGTAGCTCAAAGAATAATAAAATCAATGCATACTTATTGCGAGGCGATTTTTTCTAGATTAGTTTTTAAGACAAGTTTTGATGGATTTGATGTGGTTATTGATGTTATTTTATATTTTTGGAAATTATGTGTAGTTCTGTAGATTTTTATTTTTATTGTTGTAAGTAGAACCATTGTTGTTTAAAAATTATAATAGTGATTAATGAAACTGTTACAATTTAATGAAATACTTCTTCTTATTAAAATTATAAAGTTGTGTATATTTTTTTAAATATGGGTCTCACATACTGATACTGATTTAAATTATAATTATAGATAAAAAAATACTATAAAAATTGCTACAAAAAAAATTTTAGATACACGTGTATATTTATTTGGTAAAATCGTATGCAATACCTTTTTTACCATTTTTACATTTTAAATATTAATCAGTTTATATACTGTTTGTGGTAAAAATATAATCTATTCTTCAACTTCATTTTAATTCCAATCAACAATTTAACTAAAGCGTATTATATAATATGATATCACTGCCAGGATTAAATGTTGAATATTTTCTAGAAGAAACTACACCATACAAATAGAAAAAGTCTGATTGAATTAGATCTATTTATTTTATTTTTCACCTTATAAACATTTGCGATTATCAAAACATACAGTTTACTGATCAACTAATATGCATTTCACAAACTTTATATGTTAAAGTTTATATTATTGAGCTAGTTATTATTATACAAATAGAATTTTATTAATAGACTTGATGGTGTGATGAACTTATATGCGTTGAAGAACGAATTTTATTCTCAAACGTTTATGTTGCACTCTTCTCTCACGCACACATTATGATAATATTTACATTCCTTGGCCGAAATGTAATACCAAACAGCCACAGATGTATTAAAATGAGTATAAATAATTTCACCAGCTTTGCGGTGTGAAGCTTTGAATAACATATATCTTAAAGATAACGCATTTATCATATTAATACTATAAGATTAATATCCTTTTTTTTAATACATACAAAAACAGACATTGTTTCAAAACAGACATAATAAATGCGCGGTTAGCAATACTTCACATGGTTAGATGTTTTCGACAATAGGGGTCTGTCAGTAATTAGCCAAAAGCCGGAAGACAAGAAAATATAGTTGAATTAATAGATAGAACTAGGCATTATTAATTATTAGCTTGTAAATAATACAAAGAGCGGTAATAAATTTCTATTGCGATTTTTTGTGCATCAAGTATGATGAGATAGAAAAGCAAACTTTGTGCGATATTTAGTTGTCTATTAGGTGATACTGCAGTTCAGTAGTGCAAAAGTTTTTATGGTATGAGTTAGATCTAAGTTTACGAGTGGCTTAATTGTTTTGAAAGCAGTAAAATGTCCGTTGACGACAAACCACACTTTAGTCTCTCTCCCATGAGCATAACTGATGAAAAAGTTGTTCTTGAAGATGCGGCATAAAAGCATGCTACAAAAAGGTTATAAGGTCAAAGAGTGATGTTTGATTATTATGGTACGACAGTGCATTAAATATTCAGTGGTTTTTGACTAAAAATATAATGGTAACTGGGTAACAAAAACTTATAAATATATACTATATAAAGGTGATGTATGCATTGAATATTCAGCAGCTTTATACTAAAAATAATATGGTACATATATGTGTTCCGGAAACTTCTATATAAAAGGCAAAGCTCTCAACCGCAGACTTGTCGTGACGTCACAAATATCAGGGCAAGCGATATGCGCCAACACCACCTTTATAAAATTACCAGACATGGCATGTTCGTAACTATTCAAAACATTTTTTTGATATAGTGAAAGAATTTAAACTAATTTTTTTCTTGACCTTTAAGTTAGTAAGCTTATTTTTTAGGTTTGTGATTCAATTATAATTATGTTGCGCAACAATTAAGACATGTTTTCTGTGAGTGCGGATGTAGGCTCTAGACCAGTGGTTTTCACGTGAAGTTTTTGGCGAAAGTTCGTAGTGGGCCATTTTTTTCAACTTCATCTTCATGAATTTTAGAATGCCGTTCTATAGTATATGATCTTATTTAATTAAATATAATTTTACAAACTACGCAGCAACAACATAATCTTGCACATTCTCATTTTTCACAATCAAATACTTTTCTTCCCACTCTTTGTGAAACTTTCTCTTCTCTTCCCGAAAAGAACGACTTCGTTTAGCTGTTACTTCCAAAGTCTTTGCACCATATTATTTATATCCAAGCTTTATTGTAAATAGAAGAGTAGTTCAATTGATAAACCCGACAGTTTTATATTTATTTTCAATGCTAAACGTATTTTATTAAATAAAATTCAGGTTTAGAATTATGTGTGTTATTTTTATTACATATCTGTGTGCATTGGTATAAAATGTAATTATCTTTTTCATATAAAGTTTATCTTGGAAAAGAGCAGTTATAAAAATAGAAATCTTACAGGCAGATAGATTCGTTGATACAGTTATTTCTTATGACGTCACGTGCGAGCTGTCTGGCCTTGTAATCATAGGTGATTTTCCCGCACGTCAACTCACATATACTTTCCCCTTTAGGGATGCGTTTAACTTACACGAATAATAGGTTCAACGAGAATAGCTGGCGGCTAAATAATTTATAGATTGTTTTTTGATGTAAGAACAGCGTTAAAATTACTGTGTAAAAGTCTTTTGCGCTTAATGGCTTTAAAATTTTAAATTAAAAAGTATACTTTAAAAATAATTTCCAAAACTTAAGGATTCCTCACAGTACATTTATAATTGTATTACTTTTCTTATAAGAGCTTTTTTATTTTTTTTTTAAATCATTTCATAGTTAATTGTAGACTCCAAAGTACTTATTTAATTTAGTTAAAATAAGGTGTAAGACTTAAAATATTTTTAACAATTATTTCTTGGTTTGTTATTTATATGTATTTAATTTGAAGTCCATTTTAACTTACATTATATTATTTCAATACACAAATAATATGTAATTATAATAATCCATAGAAAGAAACAAACGTTTTTTTAATAAAATATTAAAATTATATGATACGAATTGGGTCAGGTCCTCGTAGCTGACAAAAAAATTAAAAACTTTATTTTGCAATAAAAATTATAGCATATCCTCATTTTTTTCAGTTAAATTAATAACAAAATAAAATTATTAAATGGTACAAACTTTATTAGGTTTTATAATCAGATAGTTTTAGAGTTTTTTTAAATACCAGTCAAATATATTATTTGTTGGATATATAATGTAAATCTGAATGAAGTGTAATATCAATGTGTCATTAAAACAATAAATTTTCAAAGAGCTAATTTTGTTATTAAAGTCTACAGTAAATATTTATATTTTATTTATTGCTAATAATACTTTGCTTCAGCTAAGTTTTTTTATGTAACTTTGTACGACTTTATATTTTTAGGATTTCACATACGTGCTTTATTGCGTCGTTGTAATCTCATTAAGGTTTTAAAAATTGTGTGAAACTCTTAGAGTTACGGTTGCTTGACTGGAATATATAAGACATAAAATTATGGTTAGTCTCATAAGAAGCTTGGCAAAGTTTTGTAGTCAAGATTCAGGTGGAAATCTTGAATAAAGTGGTCAAGTACAGTTGTGTTCTGACTTATGTATATATACGTTTAATGTTTCATTTAGACTGATCTTTTAATCAATGTGATAAAATAACACAGCAAAAATTACATAGGAAAAAAATACATACACAATAAATTACACATTGTACTAATATCACATTCTTCATTAACAGATTTTTTTCTTTTAGTGTGTATATAATATATGAAAAATATAATAAAAATTGTGTATTATTTTATTAATATATCAATAAAATATTTTACAATCACATTTAAAGAACCTCTTATAAATACAAAATTTGAGTTTTACAAAATAGATAAAAATACAAGGATTCTTAAGATAAAGGTTAACTTCATTCTTAATCAAAATAACTGAGAATAAAATAAAAGGTTTTATTTTTATAACGATAAAATAGAGGAGATGTATTAAAAACATAAAACATCACATAAAAAAAGACAAGTTTGCAATTACTAAGAATTTTTAAAACATATTTTTTTTTATTAAAAATCACTTTCCATTTTTGGTTTGCTTTTCTTCTTTCATATGCACACCGAAAAAACATGTTTAATTATGTGAAATTACTGCATTGTAATTTTTTTCTTGTGTATATTTTTGTAATAATTTCATGTTTAATTTTTTTATTGTATATTTTTTTCTGCATAATTTTATCACGTGTTATTTTTTCTGTGTATTCCTGATATCACATATGTATGTATACGTGTTTGTTTTTTCAATCGTGCCCTCCAGTCCGTGATCCTTTTGCTAATGTTAATCTTAATTATTTAGGGCGGAACCAGACTCCTTGTTATATATCTTACCAGCTGCTTTGTTTTAATATTATAAATATTGTACTAGCGCATGTAATATTAAATATTAAATCGGCATATACATCTGTATTTGTATCCTAGTGCCTTTTTTCTAGATGCGTTAGGATCATGGCCCTCACATCCTGAATCAGGAATAACATGTTTATCGGGTGCCCTTCTCTTACCCAAACTAAATAGTTATACTATTTCCTTTATTTAAGATGGAACTAGACTTTTTTTTTATCTTATACAGATCTTATCAGACTTAATATTATATTATATATATTTTAAATTTGCTATGTTATGGAATATGCAATGTGTGGTACCATATCCTGGCTGGATCATATAGTCTGCCAAAGTGAAAGGAATTTTAGATCGGATAAATTCACGTTGTGAGGTGTACAAAATTGTACAAGGTATACAATTGAAAAAAAGGTTCAACACCTTTTTTTGTCTTCGATGATTTATGCCAGAACTAGAATATTTGTTTTGGTTTAATATATATTTTATTAGCGTATCGTAATGGTGGATTTAAAGCAGGTGCAATTTGTGTGATAGGAATAAGAGCTTAGATATATGCGACTAGCTTTTTTGTTGTTAAAGTAGGGTCCAACGGTTTTATGGCGAATCACTTCGCGTATACACAATTATTACCATTTATTGATGGCGCACAAATGCATAACTTTTTTATGGTTTTATGTTGCTAATGGTCACTGATTTGATCCTAAATAGATTTGAAGGACGCAAATCTATTTGTTTTAAAACAATTTTTGTCTTTATGATGACATTTATGTTTGCGTGATTTCGTTTTTGAATAATTAAAATTTAATTTTGTTATAATAACAATATAACGAATCTACTGCTATTATTATTTTTTGCGAGCCTGTATAATTTTTTAAATTTATTAATTATTATTATGGAATAGATTGTATTAAAATTTTTGCATTTGATTTTATTATTTAAAAGCAATTCGTATATTTAAAAAATACGTATGTATATATTTCCTTCTCCTAGAAACTAGGCTCTTGGGGATTAAAAATAAAAATAGAACGTAGAAAGTCTTTCACTGGAGGCTTTCTTTAAACAATTCACATAAAATGAAAGTATGTTTATTTAAGTTTAGTTACAGTATTATCTTTTTCTTACTATATGTTAACAAGTAGTATTTTTGATAGTGGCAGTGCTATTTGATGCCCTTCCCCTTATTTTAAATTAATTTTCTCACACTTTTCATATACGTTCATTAAGTGAAAATGTCATTGAGATGAACTTTCATGGCAGCAAAAATTTATTATATGATTAAAAAAATTTAACAGTACATTAACACGTTTTTTTTAAGGCAAACGAATTTAATTATATCTAATATGTTACCGAATATTATCCATAACCACTGAGAAGTGTTTTTAGGCAGATGGAAAAAGTGTTGTTCGTAAATATCCACTAAATCATATAACAGCAAAATAAATAATACATAAAATAGCAAAACACCAGTAATGCTAAGCTTATTAAAGAATAAAAAATTAAATATTATTTTTTCCTGATTTTAACAATGAAAAGTAATGTACTCCTGTCATTGCTGGGGCACCGTCTGTGCAAGGACTAATTTAAACTGTTTTTTTTTTATAAAATATTCGTTCGAAATATTTCTGAGCTCGTATAAATTCCAAACATTTAAAAATTTCTCCCAAAATCAACTATCATATTTATATATTTAACAAGCCTTGTCAACACCACACTATTTGATATATCGAGTGCCTCGTTGATATAACAATAAATATTTCGGTCCATTTCGCAGAAAAAAATCATATATATATGTAACATCAAAGTAACTGATTGTCAATTTTTAACGTGCGATTGTGTTAGTTCAGCGTACGTGTGTTTTGGATAAAGCACTAAATTAAGCCCTTGGAATGTCTAGTTGTCATTACTGACAACTCATGACAGGAACAATAACAATTTTTTAAAATATAATAATTTATTAAGATTGTAAAAAAATGTTTATCAAATCAGAAGATAAAGTGAATCATGGATTACCTTGCATACATTTTATTTATTCAGGTGGGATGTAATTAGATTATTTGAATATATAACGAGTCCCTGTTTTCAGGTGTGATATTTTCTTCATAACCTTTCAGCTCAAAGTGAATATTGGATATTGGCGTTAATAAACGAAAAATAGCGTTTCTTTTATTCATGTATGTAAATTCAAAAAGCTCGAAAGCTCAATTAATGAGCGCTTGGTACATCCATACATTATCCCAGTTACACATTTAGGTCAGTATATCGGTTCGCATTGCTTCGAGTGTTTACTCTCTACTAGGCGAAGTGCGGTTATAGTGCTTAGTTTGCCAAATTACCAACTCGACACATATCCCATCATAATCTTTAATTGAAATCGCGATTTATCATCGCGCCAAACGCACTTTAGTCTATACTAGTGTGTGTGTACAATAAATAATTGTTCAAACACAGACACCCATTATTATATTCCTGTGTACATTATTATGTGTATTTTGCCAAAACGGTATCTCGGTTCGTGTTGATCAATATTTTGATTGGCAAAGTGCTAACATCGTGTTGTGTTATAATATTTTGTCAATTACAATGTAAATAATTTGATTATTTCAATCTAACCCAGTGCCGAAGCGTATTTTTGAAAGGGTTTAGTCATTGTTCTTCAATTGAAAGGCTGTGGGCGTAAAATCCAAAGCATGAGCCTATGGAGAGATTGGATTAAAATGATGTTATAAATATATATAATAATATTACCATAATCTAAAAAAATAATATGGAGTGCTTATGATACATATGATCATGGCCCCCACATCCTGAAGCGGGCCCCCATGTCAAAATGTATATCGAGCCCCCTCCTTTTACCGAAATGCTGATTTTTTAAAACTAAATCGTTATACTATTTATTGTTATTTTAATAAAAGAAAAAAAATAATTAATTTAAATTAATAAATATTTCCTGAGAATTCTTGAGAAAAAAATTGGATTCTAAATAGCGTTCTTTAAGCTTTTTTTGCGTAAATTTGCTGAAAATTTATTGGAAAATCATCTGTATAATATCCAAGAGCCTCGATTTGTACCTGCATAAATAAAACTGCGTCTCTCATACTCAGCTGACCACGTTTAAAATCTTTCAAAAAGTATGCATATGAGACATGAACCCGCCTTTACTTATGTAGCGTTTTAAAAAGGGCAATGATTAAAATCCTTTTAAAAATATTCGAATAAATTTAATTTTAAATGATACAAATGCTTTATAAAATTTATTAAAAAAAATCAGATGTCGACGCTCGGTGTCTTTCAAATGTGAGCTTTAGAGCGCCCCAGAGAGTTGCGATCGCGTCCTTTATTCATGCGCATCGTGGTCAGGACAAGCCATCCAGATTTTTTTTGGAATTTCCTTGACTGCAAAAATATCTAAGGTGCAACACAACTATTCAAAATAATCACGTGTAATTTTAACGTAGTGCCATTATACTTGTACTCATAATCAATCTTATACTCGTTATTCAGTTCATGGTGCATCTATCAATGATAAGTCTCTGGATCGGAGTTTTGCGTTTGTTAAATAGCATTAAGTTTATTAAGCTTTACTTCCATCTCTATTATACAAATTGTTAATTGTTTTTTTTTGGCGCTTTTAGTACGTTAAACGAGAAGGATAGCTACGGTTAAAAAAATGCAATTCAACGGAGTTTTGCTGTTTGAATCTCGTTGAGTTGTATATACGTTTATATATACATATATTTTTTTTAGGAAAAAAATAAACTAGATCGACAACCAATCGTCGAAAATGTTCTATTGTGTGCTTCGTTTAGAGAGAAAAATGCGTGCTTCGGTTCAGCTGTCGCCGTAAGCCCTGCAAAAGGTTCAAATGCCTTGACATTTTTATTTTTCAAACCGGAGATTAATTGGCACATCAAAAGCTTGTGCTAGCGCCATTATGGTTCGCACAAACGACGATTCAGGCCCAGAGATAAAGGGAGAGAAACAAATGGCTACGTAAAGCGTTTCGTACATTTTTAACGCTTTGAATCACACCGACGCTTTATGCTTCGTGGGTCATATCCACCAAATCCAGCGTTTACGCGATATGACTAAGTGATGATGCTCGTTAGCACATTTTCAGCGAGAATATTAGAAGCGTGAAATCAAAAGCAGTGATCTCCGAAATTTTGAAATTAGGGCAATTCATTAGAGCAGCGATTCTAAACCGGTAGTAAGCAATATATAAACAGACTGAATAAAAAAAATATACGATGTTTATTATTTTTTTCTGTACTATTGGACTGGGAATATAGCACTAAAATGTAGTGCGCAAGCTCCATCATGGGAGGCAATTTTAATTTTGGGTGGCAATGCGCAAATCATTTATATTTGCTACATTTTTTTTCGTTAAAAAAGCGCAAAGCAAAAAAAAATGTTCTTCAGTATTCAGATCATAATTTGAATTTCGGTTTCATACAATATAGAATACAAGTAAAAAAAGATTTCAAAAACAATTATACTCGTGAAAATCTAAATATATATATATATATATATATATATATATATATATATATATATATATATATATATATATATATATATATATATATTTATATGTACAGAAAAATGGTTTCAATGTAAAGATATTCCTTAACACCTGATGAGCTACGTGTTTGAAGAGTTTCGCGTAAAAGTTGGGAAACAAAGAAAAATATTTCGCAGCCACGAGGCGGACGTGTAGAGATTTCAGATAGTGTATAAACAAATGTCTGCTAACCAAAGCTCGAAAGCAAAAAACAGATCGCAAAATCGGCTGTGTGAAAAGGCATTGTTAGAAACATTAGTTGTGTCTAGTTTAAGATAATGCAGAAAATTATAAATATATTTTAGTCAGTCGTTTTAATCATCATGTAAAAATAACAAGGTTAATTAATTAATCGGGACTATCCATAAATGGCTTTAAGTACTTTTTAAAGAAGTGCACTGAAAAAACATTAGTATCATCAAGTAAAAGTACTTAAAAACCATGTATGCTTATTAGAAACAACGATCTTTGTTAAACAGTTTCTAAACAAAGCATTCCTGGATTACGCATTCTATAGAATGGCGATGTTGGCAAATGATTTTGACTCTACTCTTACGCTGCTAGACACGTTAGAGTCTGATAAGATGTGTATTCTACAATGAAGAGAGTACCTTCTTGAGAAAGAGGTTTCTTACCCGCCTTTATTGAATATGATTATGATTAAAAAAATTTGCCACCCTTTCGTAATTGCTCGTTCCACCAAAAAAAGGGTGGGCAACAAAACTTTCATTAAACGGGCTATTCATATTAATACGGGAACGTTCTTATCAATTCCCCTCGGACATTTCGTCTGAGTACTTCATCTGAGACACTTCTAATGGAACCTACAATTTTTAAAAACATTTGACACTCTTTTGCAATTGATAGTCTAAAAAAATAGTAAATAAAGAGAGACATGGAATTAATACTAGAGCGCGGGCAGCCATGAATAATTTTCACACCTCAGACAGTTCGTCTGAAGACCTCCTCTCAGATATTTTCTTTGACACTACTGGTATTAATACTTTAACATTCACATTAGAATTCAAGACATAATATATTCAAGGGATTTATAACTGAAGAGGGCAATTTAACTTCAACCCAGCGAAGTGCGCAGAAACTGCCGCTTCTCTCTTCTAATACATTGGTCCAGTTCGTTTAACTCGCTTAGGAAATGCCTGGAATTTATGAACGCACTTATTATAGATACACAGCCTAATAAATTAAATAACAATTTTGTTTTTGTTTTTAAGCTCTGGGCATAAAAGATAAAAACCGCTCGTATCATAATATTTTTATTCTGAAAAACTTAATATTCACAAGATTCTGCTAATTGTATGTAATTGTTACTATTTAAAAAAAAGTCCCGTTAATAAAAAACGGCATCATAACAAGAACATGTAGTTGTCGATTTAGACTTTTAACATTAACCCAATTTTAAAACGACACATATATACGTGACATTACAGTGGAATGGTCTGACCCAAAATCGAGATAAGTTGATTTATAGGCAAAGCACGTGTTAAGGGAAGGTGGTTATCATCCCTTACCAGACTACCCACCCATTCACCATGTGACGCTCTCCCGCAATCCTTTTTTTAATCATTGATATATTTGACGCTAATGCGAGATTATCTTTAAAAAACGAAAGATTTTTTAACAACAAGCTATGGAGTAAATAAATCGTAGCTTTCAATTAGAAAACAATTGGTAAAAACATTATTATCGCACCTCGTTTTTGTATATATATATATTGTGGGGATTACAATATTTTTTTATCGAATTTTCCAGGAAAAGCTTCTACTCTTGGGAAACACCTCGATAGTATAAACATTATTTATAATATTTAAATAATTTGGAACGTTTAAGATTGAAGGTTGTGTATGGGTGGTTGTTCAGAGAAACACAATTAAAAATACATTCGAATTGAAAAATGTTAATTGTAATATGGAGTATTAATTTGCTGCTATATATTCCTCTTATTATTATTAACACTATTAAATTGTACAATAAAATACAATATGCGATCAGGATGATATTAAAAATATATACACAATTTTTATTTACGCATATGACGCTATAATTTCGTTTCTGGCGCAAGCAATCTTTAAGCGGATATTTATTATTGACGTGGCACGTGCTTACATGTAAAATGTTGAAGAAATTTTACCATTTCATAGAAACAGGCACAAAATGGGCTTTGAGTTTCTAGTTATTAATTATTAAGCATTTGGCGCCCACGCTTCTTCCGGGGAATTTTATGTGTCTCAGCAGTAAATACCTGAATGCAGATCATTCAACTTCTCGGGTGGTTCGGTTCTTAATATATGTTCAGGTATGCTTATTGAGATTTTGGACCACCCAATAGATAAATTAATTTGGCAGGTTTAAAAAAGTTTTAAAAAAAATGGAACGCATAATATGTTATTAAATCATAAATAATTTAACGAGCTAAAACCAACGAGTCTAGTATAATACAAAAACTATCTGGGATTGAATCCCATATGAACTTTGTATTTTTTATTTTTGAGATTATTGAATATTATATAATCATATTTTTGATTAGGGTTTCTTAGACTTACAACATCTCACGGGTCAAATATTAAATTTTTATATTGTGTGTACTAAATTTAATATATTATATACCTAGTAATAAAATTGATTTTTTTCTTTACAGATAACTACCTACACAACCAAATCGGTGCTAAAACAATTTATAGATGAAATAAATAAAAAATATACCACAGTGGCTTACTAAAAAATATTAAATACAGATTTGAAATATTTAAACTTAAAACTTAATAGAACGTTAATAATAAATGCATAATTAAAAAAAGGTGGGGCTAAATAATAATTATTAAACACCAGACAATTAATATAAAATATTTGTTTAAAATCGTGCTATTTGATGAGTGATTAAGTGATTTTTTTATAGTGGTTTAGTTTATTCAGTGCGAGTATTGTTAAAAGCAGCAGGAATATTGGGACGTGCATGAAGTCCTTTTGAGTCTTAGTGCTTTTAAGTGCACTAAGTTAATAGGCCAGCCTGTCGAGCTGGTAGCAGGAGTGCCAAAGTCGGCCCTCTGGAGGCTCTTCGGAGGCAGTCAAGGCAAATCGCCGCCCGAAGGGGGCGAAAGGTCAAAGTAAGTATTTTTTAAATATTTTAATAGTACTTATTCAATTAATTTACATATCCGAATATGCAGCATATGAACAATGGCTCTATTTAAATAATGTATATTGTTTGTTGCCTCATTAAGAGTGAATTGCACGAGATCATGAGCGCGTATATGCTTATTATTTGATTGTGTTTTACATGTGCACTAGTAATGATAATATATAATTGGAGCCACCCGTTAAGCGTGATATTACTTTTTTTAAATCAAAATTATTTAAGCTGCTTTTGAGTTCTTTGAGCGTCCGGTATGTGCACACTCGCTAGCTGCGGTACCTCTCATGAGTAAAAGACGGACAGCTAGAATAATTTCAATCATCTTAAGATTTTCTAATTATTATATAAATTAATAATACAATTTCTGTATAACTGCGCAGTATGCATATTTACAGTTTATTGTAAATATTTATTTATTTATTTATTGTAAATATTAAGTTACATAACTTTAAAATACGGCTTAGAAATTGCATTTTTTTCGTTTAAAAGCATAGTTTAAATATCTTTTGAGAAAATATAAAAATTAAATGCAAAAAGAATTGAAATAAAATTTAAGACACCCTAAAAGTTGAGCGTCCGGTATTCGTATACTCGCTAGCTTCGGTAGCTCGCGGTAGTGAGAAACTGACACCAATAATATTTTTCACTAATTTACTGACTTCGATTTCAGTCTGGAGTCTCACTGCTTACTAATTAGTCATACATTGGGATTCTCTGTAACGCATTAGGCCAACATATGCCAAAATAAAAAATTACAAAAATTATGTTGGTGGAAGTTCATCGCTGGACAAAAGCTCAGCTTACAAAATTTAAGTTGCGCACTGAAAATTCTGCGATTTTTAATGATACGAGACGCAATTTCGACATTGTTATCTTATTATATATTTTTTAAATTGCTTTCAAAATTGCTTACCCCAGAGGGGATCGCAGAGCATTTTTAATCCTATTCCATTTAGCACGTCAGCTGAGGAGAATGTATATAAAATAAATAAATACAAAATAAAAGCAATTTACTGGCACCTTCGCAACGAACAAAGGGGACCCAATAAATAAGGTCCAAATCAGATTTAGGCGATATAATATAGCAATTGTTCCTCACTCAGAGGAGAATTTTAGGCGTATTACACTTCGGACAAAGTTTGTAATTAAAATTTGAAATCGCTACACGGCGCTGGGTTGGACTTTTCAGCGGTCGCCAACCTACGACCCACGAATGAACGCGTGACCCGTTGACACGGATCCAGTGACCCGCTTGCGGATTCCAAAAAATATTAAGAGTAGCCATGGAAATGAAACAGTTAAGTCAAGTAAAATTATTAGGACATGAATCTGTATTTGAATTTTAATATTTTGTATTTGTAATATGAGAAGTAGTAAATGTTTTAGAAAAAAAAAATAAGCTATTCAAGCTTCATAGGTTTAGATATGAATATTTGTAGAAAGTGGTTCGAAAGATTTAGAATAGTAAACTTTTTAGATTTCAGATATAATAAGTACAGACCATTATTACCAGTAACCGCTATTTTACGACACGTAAGATTGGTTGGGCATTACTGCCACTAGTTTTTTGCAACATCAACTGAAGTTCAGAATATTAAAAATTAAGTTACATTATTTTTAAAATATTAGGCTTATTATTTATAGAGGAAGAGTTGACAAATACCTCTTTTGAATTTAAAGATTTTTCGATTATTAACTTTAAAAAAAATTTACACCTAGTTTGGCGTCATCACAAAAGATTTTAAATACAATTTTAACTTATAACTAATTAACAGTATTTACAATTATATTAACTAGCTGTCGGTTTCTCACTATCGTAAGGTACCGCAGCTAGTGAGTGTACGATTTCCGGACCCTCAACTTTTAGAGCTATAAATATTTTTTTTGATTAAGTATATATTTGTTAAAATTATATATTAAAATCATTTTGCACCTGAACGCTATATTGTGTATAAATTGTATAAAAGGTATAATACACTGCATAACTTTATTGTTATTTACTGGATGATTTAGTTTTAAAACATTAAAATAACACGATTGCTCAAGCGAGTACTTATAACCAAATTGTAATTTCTCCGCTATTGTTAAATTTTGCATGTTTGCGTTTGATAGATATGCGGTTAATATATATGCCAGGCACATTTACGACTACTGGTCAATTTCTAAATTATTAGATAATGTAATTATTCCTCTGGACAAACTGCGTAATATTTAAAAATCTTTTAAAAATAGGTTTGCAACATAGGTGACTATAAATAAAGCAGAAATAATTTTTATTATATTAAAGTAAAAAAGATAAATAATAATAATAAATAGCATCTGTTACACATCCTCTTAAAAATATGACAAATATTCAAAGATTAAAACTGTTCTGTTTGGTCAAAAAACTTTATATAAGAGCGTTAAATGATTGTCATAGTCAGATGGTTTCTTTTGAAGTGATATACACCTATTAACTTTTATTCGAAAAATCTTTGCCATTTTCTTAGTGAATTGTGTTCATTAAGGGTATGGATTTATTTAATGCTATGTTGGTTACCATATAATTGCGCTTAATGCGTAGTTATGAATTTCTTAGTTTCTTCAAAAAAATACCGCGGCCTTTTTCTTGTCTGTGAGCGGTATTTATATAACGCTGTTCTTAATTCGTTATATAAAATGCGTTGTTACTATAAACAAGTCGAAGGAGCTCCTATGGGTTTGCCGCTTTCACCAGTAATAGCTGATCTTTTTATGGAATACTTTGAAACAGAAGCTCTATAAAAATATATAAAAAACATCAAGTTCAACTAATAAATGTCGATGACGTCTTTGTCGTGTGGCCCACTCAAGGAAAAATATGGATGTTTTTCTTAATTTACTCAATACACAACATTCAAACATAAAATTTACAATAGAACTTGAAGAAAATTGGCAACTGCCCTTCCTGGAGACACTAATTATAAAAAAGGAGACGGTTCTCTAATACATACAGTATTTCGAAAAAATACGTACACTAACATGCAAATTTCTTCCACCATTCGGCACTGATTTTATAAAATAACAATAAAAATATTATTGATGTATATTAATATATTTTAAAAGTAAACAATTCTTTGCATAATTTATAATATAAATTTGCTTTCTATTTTCAGCAAATTTAAAATTCCGTTTTTTTATGGATATAATTAATTCTGGTATCCATAAAGTTTCATTACGACCCGTGATACAACACGGTAGCAATAAATCAACTAATTATATATAAAAACACTGTAATAACTCTTCATTGTTCATATTCATATATATTAAATTATTATAATTAAATACGTGTTTTAGATCGCGGGTTTCCTTGGATTTTTCGTCGCAATATTTCGCCAAAAATATTATCGGAATCCTCAGGAGATTTTAATTTTTTTTTATATATTTACACTTTTATTTTTTTTTGCTCAAATACAGTTTTTTTAAATTGCACTTGCATTTCGTTTTCAATGGCAAAAAATACACATTTGTAAAAATTGTTGAATTAAATTTATAAAGATCCTTTTAAATTTGCAAAGAAAATTATCAAGTCTCATGTATGCGTTGAACGACGATCATTAATAACATATTTTTTATTTCAGTTCTCGGAATGGCCGACTCATGACCCAGATGAAGTTCCTGAAAATGGTGAGTGCCACAAACTTTTATGATTTTTACGTAACACGGAGATCGACACTTTTTTGTTTAGGGCTGAATCGGGAAAAATAAAATTTTCGAGCGTTTTTGCATATTGTATTTATTCGAATCTATTAAAATCTATTATATATTTTGGCATATATCGCAAATCGCTTAACAATAGCGTTTCTAGTAATTAGTTTTAAAATTAAAAATATTAAAATTATTTTTTTTGAGATAAAATTTCATTAAACTGGAATTCAAAGCTCATCACTTTTTATTGTTACAATTTATTGCAAATAGTCATTTGGTAACGCCCTAAAAATGTTATTTTATGTACTTCATCATTGAATATTTATTTTAATTATACAAGATTTTTGCTATTATGCAAAGTCCACTCCCTAAAATTTTCATTGTGCGCCTTAGGAAAATAAAAATTTTGATGGTGGTTGAAAGTAAAAAAATTAGGTAATCACTATGTAATGCAGAATAAAATCTTGCGAAATTATTTGCTTTGCCATTAAATTGGCTATTGATGTTACTCACAATGTGCTCAATACTTCTAGCAATTGTTCTCACTGAAAGTTTGATAGATTAAAGTAAGGCAGCAACATTAACGACTTTATTTATTTATATTTATATATTAAATGACTCTATTCTATTAGCAATTTTGAAACAGACTAGTTATTGCCTCATCAAAAAAATTGCTGAAGATCGAAATACATTAAAAACTACTGAATAAGACTGAAAAAATATTTGCTTTACTTTTTAATTGGCTCTTAATTGTAATAAGGCTGCAACATTCATACACGATTTTATTAATTTACATTGGTAAATGCCTTTATTTTATTAGTTAATAAATAATTTATTTCGTAACTGGCTTTTCTTACTTATATGCTTGAAAAAATGAGCTATGATAAAAAAATCTGTTTTAATCTTTTTTGCAAATTGTGAATTTCATGTCGATTTTTTAGTCTGGTATTGATGACGTATATTGTATTATTATAGTATAGACACATTGTCATCGCACAATGAACATCTGCTTTGTTAATTGATTCGATAACTAAATTATTTATTGTAAATTCTGCTTTAAAAGCACAACTTTCAAAGTTTTTTTATATGGCTTTGGCAATGAAAATGAAGTGAGAACAATCTATCGCAAATAGCGTTACACAGATTAGATTTAAAACTGGGTAGCATCACAGCAATATGAGTACCACGTACAGTCATAAATCGTAACTGGCCGTTTTTTTATAGCGTATATTTAAAAATCTTCCAAGCTTTTGAAAAAGTAGAATATATTCCCAGCTTGCGGGCCGTAGTTTGTTGACTTCTGATATAGCAGACTAACTCCTTGATAAATTTTAACTTTATAAAAAACCCTACTTAACGAACTTTTAAAAAATAATTCGTTCTCTTTTGTAAAGTACCAACTTTTATACGACACGATGACCGAACCCGAACAAGAAAATAAAATCAAAAGACAAGACATTTTTCTTAAGAAGAAAGCATTAATCATTTCTTATCTTAAACGCTGGTCGGTTTGCGCAATGCGTGCGAAAAAAAGCGTTGAAGTGACATCTTCGCATTCGTAAGAAACGTATGAACGCATGTGTATATGTACAGAATGTCCTTTAATAACCATATTTTCTTATTCTTTATCTCAAGTTATTTTTAATAGCATTAAATTTAACTATTACATACGTTTCATTCACATTGCATTGATCACATGGCTTGAAATTATTTATATATTTTTAATATGATATGAACATATTTATTAGGATCAATCTGATCAATAAATTACTATAGAGATGTTTAGGGTTGTATTATTTTATATTATATTATAAATACATACTTTAGCTACTTTAAGATTAATGAGTGTCTGCGTAGATTACCTAAAAACAACATAAGCTTTGGTCGTTTTTTAAGCGCAGAAATTTTAGGCGTAATAGCTACGCGTGACAAGTCGAATTTGTCACGCAATAAAATTTTATTGTTCTACATAAATCCAAACGAATCTTCAGACTCTGCTGCGAAATTAACTTCAGTTCAAAAACAATTTTCAATTTGTATAACAGCGGATTTGTTCAGATATTACTGTTTTTGCATTACCAATCTCAATTTGATGGCTTTGCATATTAAGTATCTACTCACTAAATGTAAGGCATTTGATATTATATTCGATTTTTTGCTTGTGTGACTAAAATATAAACGTTACACTTGTACATCGATTGTTGAGTTGAATTTTTCGAGCATTCAGACAGAAACAATATTTTTTAAACAGTGATAATTATCAATGTTTGTCGTAATAATGTCGGTGACAAGTGTGACTATTAATTAAATAATTAAAATAAAATGGCGCTGCCACAAATACGGCATTCTTAAAAGCGTAGGCGCAGTGGCGCAGGAGCTCTCTGGTGGGCGCTGGCTCATGCGCCTCATAGACGCAGCTGTAATGTCTGCATCTTTCAAAAGCGGTGGTTTATCAACGATACTCAAGAATATCTCAGTTTAAAGGCTAAGCGCCAGAGGAAGGCCAATTCTTACGACTCAATGGCTTATGATTATTGGATTGCTAGATATGATTCTATTCATTAAAATTCAAGCAATTATCACTTGGCATTTTTTGCGTCAAATTGGCGATTATATAAATAAAATATATACTGTAAAATAATAAAAATTAATAAAAAAAAGCATACCTAAAATAGATGAGCACCATCCCACATATTTTTATTTAGTTTCTCATAGCAATTGCTAAAAACATCATTGTGTTTAGTAAGCTTAATGGGAAGCTGGATGACTGGATGTAAAAAAAGCGTTCTCAAAGGCTGACGTCCTGGCCGCAAAAGCAAGAATAAGGGACGCGATCGCAATTCCTTAACCATTTAAACGCTGGCAACTCATCGGTGCGTCGTTTGTTGATTATGTTTTTTACAAATTATTTTTTTTAAACAAAATAACGAATTACTTACAAATTATATATATTTTTTTAATTATTAAAGATTATTATACTAGCCTCATTTAGCACTAAACCAAGTTTTTAATATTCATTTTTAGATAGAGATGCTAACTTGTGAAAAAAAATGATTCACTAAAAAGTCGCTGGGGTTTAAAGGATTAAGGCTATTTGACACCGTCTCTTACAAATTTTAATATGTGCTTAATAAAGTAGACGCTACATTAAAAATTAAATGAATTTTACCCTAATATTCTTAGCAATAAAACACTAATATAAAAATACGAATACGACCCGTATGTTCGTGTCTATATATTTTAGACTTTTTCTTTAAATATTCTCCAACATGGATTATTTTGCTCATACATTCTAGGCAATAATGCCATATTAATTACAGTAGAATTAGCGTACCATATAGAATGCAAATGACATGCGCTCCGTATAACAAAACTGAGCATTTTAAAAAATATTAAAATGTAAAAAAAAACTTTTTCTTAAACATAATTCAGTGAAAAATCTGGAAAATACCATTGTATGCATTTAGATCGGTATGCAAAAATAACCGGTTAGAAATTGATCAGACGCTCTTTAACACAATAATAAGTCATCCCATATCTCGCTATTTCGTTATTTTCTATCCATGTGTTTTATGTTAAATATAATACTTAAGAGCATGAGCAAATAGTACTGAAGAGCATAAGCAAATAATATCGAAGAGCCTAAAGCATTGAATCGGTGACTTAAATTAGTCTAAATTTCTAGTTTACCAGTCTGAAACCTTACAGACTATGCTACTCCGACCTTATTAAGTAGCATTTAAACTGGAATATATTTTGAGCTGTTTCAAAGTTGTCACTAGAGATGAATCTTGCATTGAATGATCTGTTACTACAGATAATATTCTGAAGAAAGAGCATTGAACCTTTAAAGGTTAAATCCTTTAAACTTAAATGCGTTATGAGCTTTATATATATAACTCTCTTAATAGTGTGAACTTACTAGATTTTACTCATATGCACATTAAATGAATATATGTTCGCATATTATTTTATGAGAGTCAAAAGCTGTTTATGCTTTAAAAAGTATTAGTATTTTCTTGCGAATTGGGTCTGATATTTTGTATGTTTTGCATATTTCGTTTGGGATTATAATCTGAAAAGATTTTCGATTACTGGCCTAGTGGATGAAGTTCCACATCTAAGTAAAGGTGTATAGATATTGAAATAAATTAAACTGAAATTTCACCAGAATCATATATCTTTATATCTATTGTTTTAAGAGGTACTAGAAACAAAAAATATATTTCGATACACAATTTCAAAGCCACATTCTCGGCAGTGGTACTCGTCTGCTCTTAAAAAATCGAAAGTACGCCTTCTGAATCTCCTCTTCTCAAAGTCAAGGAGGCGTCGAGACGATGGTGAAGCTGTTTGGTAGCAATGAAAAAGAATATCGGTGGAATATTATTGAACGCGAGTGTTTTTTAGCCGACAATAATACGTGCTAGAGAAAGAAGAATAAACAAGTAAAAATTTATGTCCTCCCATATTTTCCTTTTTTGTGAGCAATAACTTCTACCAGTATATTTTGTGTAAAAAACGAGCGAAATACAGGATGTGATATTATCACACAATACACAAATATACAATCATATAAAAATATAAAGTCAAATGAAAGTAAGCTTATCTAAGAAAATAAATATTCAGATCGATTATTTTTATAATTAATACTAAAATATATTTTAAATATAAATTATCATATTAAATAATAATAAGTATTGCTAATCAATTTATTCAAGCATTTGATTTACCTGTAATTTTCAACGTCAGTAAAATAATGTTCTGAGCATTAGAATCTGATTTTTCTTTCTTGAGAAAAACTGAATAGCCTCGTTACTAGGGAACTGACTTTTTTGGAGCTAAGTTAAATTTTCTTAGCATTTTTGATAGATTTTGTAGCTTCTTAAAATATTTTTCTGGTATGACTAGATTGCGGATGATTTGTTATTAAATGACGTTACAATGAAGATTACTGGAAAATATTATATTTTTATGTTCTGGTATTCTTCGTGTCTCTCTGTTTCTAATTTTTAAAATAACAACAGTAATCTGTGCATATTCACTGGAAGCCACAGTAATTTACTTGACTCTTGTCTCCCCTTTAATTATTTTCTGATAAATTTGCAATATCTACACAAATATTGTGTTTTTTATTAGACATTACGAAAACATATTCCAATCAGTTTTATTTTCAGAAATATAGGACTGATTTTATACTTAAATAGTTGCCTGAAATCATCACAAATTTATTACTAGAAACGTTTACAATACTGAAATAAAAAAATAAAGCAGAAATATACCGCTTCATGCTTTATTACTTTTTTACAAAGCCTCAATTAATTTCGGAGTTACTAAAAAAGTATATTGGAATAATAATGAAAATTCATTAAAACGACTTTTTTTATTTAGATAGTTTAGAATCAAATAGTAAATTAATCAATAAAGAAAATAGTGAGAACAACTTTTTTAGATTTAAACAAAAATATAATAAATATTTCAATTTAAAATTTTACAATTAATTTTGCTTATATTTTGTTGTTATAAATATTAAATAAATATAAAAAATAATTCTTTATTGTTTATTGATTCTTTAATACCATACAAATATTTATTATACATATATTGAAAAAAAATTACTCTGATGAACAAATATTATAAGGATACTCCGTGAATAATACGACTGTATGATCCTACAGTTCTAGTTACTTATTAATTTATTAATAATTTATTAATATTTATTAATAACGCGTTTTCACATTATGTACACGTGTATTTAATGGCAGTTACATATAATTCGATTATAATAATTTCATGATTCTGATATAAAATTAAATATTATTTTATAGTATGTTTTTATTTTGTTTTTAAGCTGGTGAATACACCCTGTATATTGCCTGCTAAGCGCCGCAGGACATCTGCGTGCTGGCCAAGAATCCTTTAATAACTAAAATAAAATATCTTTATTGTTCATTTTATATAAAATAGTTTAAAAAGTTTGGTAGTAAAGTATAAAAATATTTCGGGAAAATTCACATTAAGTTGCTTCAGATCAATATTTTATACTGATTTTTATAACATTGTTTGTTTTTTAAAACACCTTGTATATATAAATATATTAGAGTTATTTGCGTGACTAGCAGGTATCTAATTAACCATATTGGCATTAGAGTTATTATTAGTTTTAATTAATGCATCGTTAGTAATAAGACGCATTGATAAACATTTTACTATTAATTAAACTGCAACTATGTGATGTCGAAATTAGATTAAACTAATTGTTTCAAATTAAAATGTAACACCCAAATTTGGCTAATGAACCAAGTGACATAAATGAGACAACATAATTAAACTAAGTACATTAATTCTACACCAAGGCTTTATTCGTTATATAAAAAAATACCATGGATATTTAAGAGCGTTAAAACAGGAATAAAATTTTAATGAATAATGGTAAACCATACAGTGTTTTGATTTTTCTAGTTATGCTTACGTTGCTATGTATACATATTTATATTCATGTGAATGTATTGCGCAATGTTATGATTTTAATCTGTCAATTTTTGCTTGTCGTCATTGAAAGCATTCTTGGCACGTTTCAACGCGCCTACCATTCTTCTCCAGCTTACTCCCTCATTAGCCGAGTTTCTAGATGAAATTACTGAGAAAGTTAACAAACTGGAAAAGTTCTTTACTTTTGAGAGAAAGTATTTATTTTGTCATGTTTTCGCCTCCGAAATGTCACCTTTTGCGGTCTTGCTAATTTGCGAACATTACCAGAATATATTGAAGAATAACATAATTTTAGAATTAAAAAGATTTCCATATATTTAAGATTTCATATTGATGTGACCGATATAAAACTTTATATTTATGATATTTCATACTGACTTGCCTTATTTATGTTTTATATAATTTACAAGTTACAAGTAATTCTATGTGTATTTACATATAATAATATATTATGCTAATATATTTCAATTATTTGTAAATCAATGCCTTCTATGTTATTAAATATAGACAATTTTTAAGAATCAGGATCTAGCTCGATTTTAATTTTTATTAATTTATCACAATAAATGTGAGGTTGAAAAATTAAAAATAACTTAATTTGTGTTTTTATATTATTGATAAATTATGATCTACATGACTAAAAAAATAATAGATGGGTAAAATTAAATTTGAACACAATTTTTTCAGATATTATACCCCTGATCTATTAAACTGGTTATAAAGAATTATCCTAATAAAATTAAGTCTGTTATCTATTAAGATAATTGATTAGCAAGCAATTGTAAGCAGGCAAAAAGTATGAAATAAATTTTAGTATTGTGAATAGTAAACCTTCGGGTTTTAATCTAAAATTTATTCATCCTCATTTTTGCTGATATCATCTAACATTCTAAGCATTTTCTTCAGTTTTATTTAAAATTGGTGTTTTAATTTTGCCTTAGGTTTTAGTTGTAGCAAAGTTTGTATGATGAATTTTATCGAAAGTGTTGTTTGTTAATTTTTTATCAAAGCATTTTATCTCGTTTCTATGATCTTTTTTTCTTTGTTAAATCATGCGTTTTGTCTGACCAATGTAAATTTTTTCACAATTGCAACAATAAATTTGGTATACCCGTTAGATCTGTTATTAATTTTGCCTTTGAGATCTAAAAATTGTCCTAACACCCACATTGGAAAGTACTTGGCCTATCTTTTTTGGAATCTCTTGAACATTTGGAACATGTAAAATATCATTTAATTTTTATTTAAATAGACTATTATTTTATTATTATTTCTTTTTTTATTGTGAATATTACTGAAGCGGTATAATTTTAAGGTTTTTTGACATTTTTATTTTCACCATCCGAAGTTTGTCTGCTCAATGAAATTGAGTTGCTAGTTTAGAGTTTAGTTGTGAAGGATGATGGTGAGAATTATAGTGTTTTTTTTTTAATAAACCATGTGTTCAAAAGTATCAATAAGTCTAAAAATTTGTTGCTTATTTAAAAGATTCAGAATAACGTTTTATTTATCAAATCCATGTGTCTATATTACAAATATGTTGTCTACGTATCTTAGACAAATTTTTAGTTTAAATTCAGATTTTTTTATTCCAAAAATCCATGAAAATGTTTGCAATATATGGTAATAAAGGTGCTCCTTAAAATTATATAAAAATATTTATTGTAAATGAAATAGGTTGAATTTAGACTTTTCGTTTTTTTCAAAATTGTAACTGCTTCTGGTTTTGGAATATTTGTAAAAAATAAACTTACGTCAAAACTGACCAGCAAATTTTCGTCTGATGATTTATTTTTATATTTTTTATAATAAGCTATAAGAGTTTTTAATATATGATTTAATTTCCTCATTTAGAGGTTGAAGATCTATTGTTAGTGCAGTCAAAACTGCGCTAACAATATAACTTATAGGTCTGTTTTTTTGTGATTTTTCGGTAATTCATAGAATTTAGGGATCCATGAAAATTTTTGACGTGGAATAATTTGGTGTTTGCTTTCATTTTAAAAAGGTGTCTTGTCAATAGGTTTTTATTTTTAATTTCTAGATTTAAAGTAGGGTCCTTTTCTGTTTTCATCATTTATATTCTGTAATATTTTATTTAAAATAAATAATTCATTTTCTTTATCAGCTAGTAAAATTATTATAAAGTTTTTCAAGAACTTACAAACTCAATAAAAATATTCATAAACATATATTCAATTAGTAAGAAGTCAGTTTGGTTAAAATAGTCTGATTGGTGTGTACCATTAAATATTGGATAGATTGAAATAGTCTTAAATATCTTTTGCATTCTAAATATTTAACTAAATATATAATTTTTAAGTAATAGTTATATTGTTGTATTATTTTCCTAATAAATTAGCCGAAAGGTTAAATATTTTAACTGATAAAAACATAAATAATTTATTTGATTGTTCAGATCAATTAAAATCTCATAATTTTTATACACCATCTTATTTAACAAAAAAAAATGTTCTTAAAGTTTTAATATAGTGTACTAATACATAGCGTATTGTATATAAATAAACTAACTAACTTTTAAAATAAAAAATGTGTCTGCTCTTAGAGTTGTTTTCTATAATTTTTGTATAAGCATTATTATATTAGTTATTAACTGGCTATAGGTAAATAAATAATAAAAAATTTTCTTCGGTACAATTTATTTATTTGGTATAAAAAATTGTATCTTCAGTTTGTCTAATGAATGTTTTTTTTGCTTAAGAATATTTCATAAATCATTATATTAAAACTTAATTAAATTGTAATTCCAAACTAAATTAAAATATATTGGAATTGTTTATTATTAGTAATTGAGATTGATTTAAGGTTTATTTTGTATATACCTTTCATCAGAATCTATCTTCGGTGGATTCTGCATACCATGTTTGTTTTGAAACTATTTTTTTCTTTTTCTAATTTTGTTTCACACTAATTAGTTAAACATAAAAGTGACTTGTAAGCAAATGTGGGTTAATTAGTATTTTTAAACTTTGACCAGTATATTAGCTTGCTAATGTATATTAAGTATGCGTTTAACGTTTTTGCGTATAAATAATTATCAATTGAATTTTGGTCACGACACAAGAAAAACAGGGTGGGGTCCAATAAGTTAATTGAATACAGACTACTGGAACGTATACCATGTAATGCTTTATTTTTATTTTTTTCGGTAACCAAGTCTTCTATCAACGTCATTTCAGCTTTTTACACTTTCCCGTGAAATACCTATAATTTTTTAAATAAATTGTATAGTAATTTTGTCTGTCTCTACATACGATAAAAAACATATCAGAGCGAAATATTCTCGTTTGGCAGGAATGAAAGTTAATGTATTGTACCAATCAATATCTTAGGTCGGCACATCATTTACAATAACACTTTCGCGAAAATGTGATTTATCCCGAATGCTCTGTTGGCAAAAACACTCGAAAGCTAAGGCAATATCCAATTTGCGGCACACTCGCACAAAGCAAACTCAACATTCTGGGTCAGTGTATACGCAAGTCGGAGCATATGTGTGCGTAAGTACAAATTTATCGATATTGCCTAAGTAGTGCGGATCGTGTGTCAGACCGTAAATAATCAGATAAATTTGTTTTTTTTCCCTGGAAAACTGACCGACGAAAAACAGGCGATGAAACAGATACGAGGCTACAGTTTCCTCTTTTATTTTAAATCTAATTTCACTATATAAACTCAATTATTTCATAGTATGAAATCTCAATTGAATGAAAAAGATAAGCATGCAATTTATTGTCAAACACATTTTAACATCACTTGTAGTCTAAATATGAAACGTGGTATCGTTTATTGTATTTTTAATATTATATATTTTTTTACATATTAAAAGGTGTTTTTAGAGGTTTATTTTTTGAATTAGCAACACTTTTTT
Organism: Plectrocnemia conspersa; assembly: GCF_051122295.1. Lineage (NCBI taxonomy): Eukaryota > Metazoa > Arthropoda > Insecta > Trichoptera > Polycentropodidae > Plectrocnemia > Plectrocnemia conspersa. The sequence goes on along the minus strand of NW_028277177.1, from coordinate 4,781,618 downwards.
CAGGGACACAGCTTATTTGTGTTGTGTCATTTCACCATGAATAGACTTACCAGTGAAATTTATTTTGAAAATCGTGGTTCAGTTTGCGGAACTTACCGTGAACTACGTTCATTTTATGGTTGACATAAACGTGAATCCGAGCAAATAATTCGAATTACCATGGATTATTTTTGAACCACGCGTACTCTAATTGATAATACGCATCCGTAGAGACGTCATACAGTGCGCACCGAAGAAGTTGTTTCTGCTGTGGAGCAGCGTAGTCGATTCGACATCGTGCACAGCACTTTATGGAACATTTTGCGAAAAGATCTTGGCTTATCTTATATCCAACTCATGCAAGTTCGTTCAGTAAATGAGGCGAAAACGAGATTTCTCGTGATCCACATTTTTACCACAAAATTTTGTTCAGCGGTGAGACTCATTTTTGGTTGAGTGGCTACGTCAACAGGCAAAATTGTCGCATTATTGAAACGCCATTATGTCCACAAAAAGTAACTTTTTGGTATGCTTTATGGGCTGGTGGAATCATTGCTCAACAGAGACGAAGCCAACATTCGCCGCGTTATTATCGATTTATGACATAAGTGGTCGAATATTGCACTTTCAGATTGCGTTTTATTCAAACCAGCCGCGGCGTCTATATGCAAAAAATCATTCTATGGCATAGAATGATCATTACCACGATTTTTATGTGTTTTATTATTTTATTTTAAATTTCTATACCTCTAAAAAGGCACACTTTATTTTTATATCATTTATGTAGATAATATTCATAAAGTATTTTGAAAATATTCTTGATAATTACCCTTAACGTTTGATTAGCTATAAGTACAAAGATTAACTTAATGAATAAATTCATCACCCGCATTATAAATTCGGTTAGTACATACAAATTAATTAAATGTAAATATACATAATTATCTCATTTCCTAATTAAAGTATACAAAGCAAGACTTAATTATTGCATATTTGACATTTAGAGAGTAAAAAAATATTTTAAATATTAAGCATTTAATCATAGTTTAAATATGTTATACAATACGAACTTTTATTTAACCTTTTCAAAATAATAATGGCAGTTAACACACATTATGAGACGTGTAAAAAAAAATTGACTGAAAAATAGACAAATTAATATCCACCTCCAGGCTAATATGTCCCATTAAATGTTATTAGTTTACAATTAAAATAATTTATTAAATTCAATCAATTTATTAGATTGTTTTTGTGATTCTTGTGTATTTTTAACTTTAGTTTAAAATAAATAGTATTATATTTGTATAGGTTTCATAAATAGCCCTTTAAAAAGTATATGTAATAATTTAGTTTCAAGTTTATGTTTTTAAATTTCGTTCTATTACTAATTTAGCAAATCTTAAACACTCTTAAACTTTTCTTTATACACTATTGATTGGCTTTATCAGCTCTACCCAAAGGACATTGTTTACAGTTGGTATATATAGACGTGTCTAAGGGAGACCCTTGGAAAAGTGTGCGTACAGCCAAAAATATTTTGGTGAACAATGTTTTAAAGCAGCGATTCTGTACTTATTTTAAAATAAATATGGCTTAGTAAAAGTAAAACGGATGTATCTAGTAAAGATTTGTACAAAACATATTTGAATTTTTTTAAATTTTTACAAAGACTTCATCTTGCAAAATCTAAGCTTTAATCAATGCTTTTATAATAAAAAACTAATATTAATAAGCATATATTATGTATTGGAATGAACAACTTGGAATATACATATAATGAGTTTTAGTTATCATTAACATGAAGTTTAGTATTACAATTTTTTTCTTATATTATAACTTAACTTTAAAAAGTATTCATTGCGAACTTTGTGCTTGTTTTAAGGCATATATTTTTCGTAAAACAGGTTCAAATAGTAAAATATCTTAACTTTAGTCGAAAGTTTATTTATGTTTCATATATAAAAATATACTAAAAAGTTTTTATAACTAGCTCTGTGAGTGGAAAAATAATCTTAAGGATCATATCAGAAAGCTGCTTATATCTGACTAGAAGTTAATAAGAATATTATAGAAATTGCAAATAAAATGCTATTTATATTATTTTTCTTAAAAAATAATAAATTAGCTGGCATAGAGTGATATTTTTAGAATAGATCTGCAGTTTAAAAAATTATACAGTTACTTTTTAAGCACGTACCATATTTTTAAATGCGTAAGTTTGGGTGCAGTAAAACAATTGTTTTTTCTGTGAACATTTAGTATATTTTTTTATCGATTATAAACTATAATTATTAGGATTTAAAAAGTGATAACCATCAACTACAAGTATTTAAGCTTTTTAATGACGAAAGCATGTACTACTTGAGATAAATAATTCATAAGTGTTTTAGATTATTGTTATCTAATATCCTATTACATACTATAATCAGATAGGATTATCCTATGTCTTTATGTAATGTATTATTCAGGTCGTGATTATCAATGTATTTTAATGATGATATCAAAAATTTAATAATATGCTTTTGAGTTTATTTTCAAGTAAAAGCTCATTGATGGACTCTAGTATACGTACTATATTTATCGTACATCTGCGCAAGCAATAAAGCACAGAAGAAAAACTCGTTAAACCAAAGAGATGTTTGTATTTCCGCATTGTATTATATTTTAATATAGCTTAAAATCAAATATGTATAATAATCTCAAATTTTAGAATTGAAAAAGTTGTTTTTTGTAAGAAAGTAATTTATAAAGGTAGCTACAAATTATGTAATATCACATAAAACAATTATTTTAAAAATATCTATCATTGATAAGGTAAAAACTGATTTATTAGTAATATATTTTTTAATGCAAAAAATATATACTATGAATAAGTTTTAATTTTAGTACATATTTTCATTCAGGATTAGGAAGCACATCTATTTTATCAATATAAGGTATTTATATTTTCATAGAAACAATACGAGAATTTTGCTCGAAAATATAATATCAATGCCAATTTTAACAACTGCCAACTTTGAATCCCAATTTCAGTCCGCAAATCAAATAGACGTTAAACCAAATCCCGTCTCGTTAATCACCATCAATTATCACCGAGCCTTATAAATCTCGTTTCGTCTTAGCGAGTAGGTACACACACTATCATACATATGGAAGGCTTCGAAAGTTTTGTCTGTTGCCCGTATTTAGCGGACTAACGTGCAAATGCGGTACTGTCAAAAGGGTTGAATGATATTTGTCGTGATTCAATTATATCATACCAGTTAAATGGCGCCTCCTCCATTGTCGACGATTAATTAAAATCTTCTATGGAAAGGTAATCTAGCATTCCTTTCAAGGAGATCTTTCTAGGGAATTAGTTGCGAATGAAACGTTCATCAGAATAATAATAATAATAACTATTTTTATTAGTAAGGCTATAAATAACATCTCAGATTGTGTCTTCTTAATTGATAGCTCTGATTGCACTTGTGTCCTTCGTAACTTTGGTGGTGTGACTTATTCAGCTAGTTAGAAGCAAAAAATCTGTTTAATTCATATTTATTGCAAAAGTTATTAGGTATACCAATACAAAGATTTAATTTAGGAATCAGTAACAGGTGGTGGTGTTGAATGTACGTAAGACATTAAATAATTTGTAAATAATTTCTTTTACCATTTTACATATTTCTGCTTTTCGAAGAATAAATACAGAAGTCATCACTTTTTTGACTGGTGAATGATTCTTGATTTTGCAAATATTTAATTAATGACATTTTCCGTTAAAATTTCAAACTAAGCTCAGAATATATATTTTCTAATTATTTAAAAAAAAATTTGAGGATCTTTCGGCTGTCAATAAGACAATTGGTAATAACAGCTATTGCTACTTTACAAAAACAATATAAAAAAATCCTTTTTAGATTATCAAAAAATATATCCCTAAATTGTTTTTCATTCTGGCAAATTGTATGTGTAATTTCTTCAATCAGAGCAGGTTCTTTGATCACCAAAGCAAAGATAAAACCGTCGGCCGGTTAAAGTAATAAAAAATTGCAAAAATAATGTTGGATATTTAAATACTTTTGATCTTTCAAGAAAGTATGCATATTAATAAACATCTGGCACGAACACCTTTAGAAAGGTTTCTTATCTGAGTGTCTTCTTTTATTATATAATAAGGCCAGTTAAAGTGTTAAAAAATTGTAAGGATTTCTTTGTCGTCTCCAGACCTTTTATAAATATTCGTTTTAATTCAATTTTATAAAATAAAAAATGTTTTATAAAATTTTTCGAGAAATCTCGATTTAATATTTTTCTCGAGAAATTCTCGATAAATAATTCTCGAGAAGAAACACTAGATTCACGTGAAATTTACAACTTAAACCGTATTTATAAATAAAATAATATATGTAATATATGTTATTTTTTTTGCAATTCGGTCACATATATTGCTATTTTTTTATAGTTTTGTTTTTAAAAAAGCAATGAAATAACATCAAGTCAAGATATATTCAATGCAATCGATTATTAATTTAATGAAAAATGTATACGTTGATTATATACTGCTGGTTAAAAGTCAGAATGGCTAGGCCTGACGCCCTACCTGGGTTGTTACTAGCCGTCGAGCTAATTGGCGCCAAATTACCATTCCTAATCCTAGTAGTCTTGGTCAATTCAACGTAGCACAACCTAGCACAAGTACGGCTGAACCCTCGTTTTTCTTAGCCGGAGGAAACTTAGTAGTTCTAGCTTATTTGTCTTGAAAGTTGGTCCAAAGTCCAACGATTTAAGGTGAAACCAGATTCTTTGTTATTGCCAGAACAGATAATACCAGACACATTGCCGTGTAGAAAGCGTAACGAAATTAGTACATGTGGCAACAATATTCCATGTAATGAGTAATCATGTTTCGTATCTGTTTGTCAGCAATATTTACCAATGACCCTTGTTTTTGTTAAAGTGTGGTCTACAGGTTTTTATTGCATTTATTCGAAAGCACTACACAAAAATCCTTCGATTTTCAGTTAATCCAAGGGACACAATTTATTATTCTTAATAACTTTTTAGCGAGTTTTCTGTAAATAATTTTCACCAATATTTCATGAATTTATGTATTTAAAATTGACAAGCTTTGCATTATTTTTTATTTGGTAACGTTGATTCTTTTATAAAATTAGCAAAAATGCAAATTTTATTAAAAAATTATAATTAATAGCAGCTTAATTATTCATTTTAGAAAAAAAGAACTTTATCAGGTTCTTTATTTACACTTGCAAAATTTAAAAGATAAAGTAATACATTTACCAGCGTAACAATTTTATAAAATGCGTAATTAGTGCTTGTTGTATTTGTTACCTGTATCACTGATGCTCGTTTTTGCTAAAATCTATGGGACACAATCTGTTTTATTACCCTTTTAGCGAGTTTTTTGCAACTAATTTTGCCGCTTGAATGCATGGTCTCCATATTTTATTTATTTATGTATTTAATGTAATATAATTATTTAAATTTAAATAATATTTAATAGAAAATATTAGCCTAGAGGTGTTGGTTAGTAATTTGTCTATTTGGGTCAGCATAACCCTTAAATCTTCTCTTATATGCAGTCAACTTTTTTAGATAATGTGTGTAGATAATCTCATAGATTTTGATAATGTGTGTATTAACCCTTTTACTATTGTGTTTATTATAATAAATTTTTTTAGTAATTTTAATTTAATTATTTGGCTGATAACACTAAGAAAATATAATTGGTATACCATGCGAGATTGAAAAAACATCTTCAAAATTATCTGGAGTGCTTCAAAATAATGACATTAAACTCATACCATCATATTTTTCCACTAAAAAAATATTTGAGATTTGGTAAAATGAATCGCGTAAAAGCAATATTATATATTAATAATTTATTTATAGGCATTTACAACCAAATCAAATAAATTAAAAAAAGCGCTTCAAACACAAATTTCTTGACAAAAAATATATTGATGTGTTGATGTCTTCGTTGTTTTTATTTCAAAATTATCCAAAAAATCTATCATTGATTAAAGGGTTTACGATTATGTTATCTTTTGCAATTGCGTATTGTAATGATCGATACAAACGACTACTAAAGTTTTCACAATTAGATGTTTAACTAAAATCACGTAAATTTTTGTATATTTTTAATGCCCACTCACTTTAAGACATCCCCTACTCTTTTATTACACCAACTTTATGTGTTTGTCGTTTATATGTTTCTAATTATTGTTGTGTATTTTGATAATTTACAAGATAGTCGCAGAATTTACTGTAGTAACGTTCTAAAATAATTACATTTAATGACATGTTAAAATATTAGTACAAGGTTACAATTTTATATATACACACTGTGTAATAAAAATCGTCTAAATTTTGAATCATCCTGTCTTATAATGAAAACAGGCGTCGTTACATCGCACGAGTGCTGGTGAATTTTAATTCCATCCGGCGTCATTTTCAAAGTCATTCATCCAAAATCCATTAAGGATGTGGTGGTTTATTTAAAAGCATTTTTTTGGTCACTTTTTGAAATAATACGAAACACACACCGACTTTTGTACGTGCCCCCATAACATATTCAACCTTCATACAAAATTTGGAAGTGCCCTGAATATTAACGGGACGACATTTCGAATCGGTAATTTCCGAGAAGTTTTCGAAACCGTTCCTCTTTTGCTCGTTTTATCAAAGTATTTCAGGATACCAGTAATATAATAGAAGGATCGCTGTTCTAACGATAGTGATGACTCGTGACTAACATACAGTGAACATTTTTTTATTAATTTAATGTTTACAGTATACCTAATTTATATTGTACAATCAATAACTATTGATATTAAATGTCGGTTATTCACTGTCGCGAGGTACCATAGTACAGCTAGTCAGCGAATGGGTACTGAATGCTAAAATATTATTTTGTTACTGAAAAGTAATTTTATTTATATCGTTTTCATTCTTTAAACTATAACCATTAAGTTACGCTTTCAACAAAACTGCGACTACTAGGATTTGTCGATTTATAATTTTTCTATCGTGCGAATATGCTTGTGATCGACAGCTCAGATTTATTATGCGGTCTGCGTGTGTCATTTTTCCCAACGAAAAAGTATTATTTATCATTTTCTTTATCAACGAAACGTGAGACCCTGTCGTTTTTTATAAAGTGTATCAATAAACCCTTCGTCTAGCGTGATGTCGCAATTTCATAAACCGAAATTCGTATAGCACATTTTTATAAAAGAAAATTCTTCATACCAAATCCTTACAAATTCGATACTAAGATTTTAATATTGATTTTACAATAAGTTAAATATAGTAAATTAAAATATATTTATTTATTTAATAAATATTTTATTTTTAACTTAAAGGTAAAAAATTAGATTAAGCGTTACTTGAATGATTATAAAACAAAACATCTCTTGTGAATTATCGTGATGAATAGACGAGAAAAGCTACAAGGAAAATTTAGTTTTGATGTAAAAATACTTATATTGAATATACAATTTTCATTGCTATTTTTGCTTACTTTCTTTCTATATTTCGGCTGCAACTCTTCAGCCATAGTCACGAATTATCCATAACTGACGCTCTGGTCCTTGATCTTGTCATATATACACGTTTCGGTGGGGCAGTAATAATTATATTAATTAATTGTCCATTTGTCTGGGCGCATCATTTTTGTCTGTGTTAATGTGTTTGTGACAATTTTATGTGATTTTTTTCACAAAGACTGCAAAACCGGAAGCCAAGTCTTTGATAATATGCTACTATCATCTCTTTTGTTGAAAGCGATATTTTTGTGAATTTCCGGAATATAAGAACGGATAAATATCCTTTTATAAAGATATCGTAAGAACATTTCAACTAAAAGGAAGTATTTGGTTATTCGGTGATTCCAAATTATAAATCCTGATTTAAGCATGTTACGAACTAAAGTGTCATTGTATTCGGATATAATTTTATTAATAGTGTCTGAATATAACTTTACTTTAAAATTTTTTTTTTTAACATATTTACTAATTATTTATTATAATGTTATATTATATTTATTTTTACGTCTGTTTGTGTGTTTTTTTTTTGATCACATAACGTCGAAAAACAACAACAACGTCATTTTTCATTTCGTACAACATAAAGCCTTTCATTAATCAATCGGATATGTACTACAGGCCATAGATTATCCCAAACTTATTTTCACTGTTGGGAGATACGATTCGTTAATCGCAAGACTAATCCGGTGGTTAATCAACAAACAATGCCCTTTTTTGACTTCCATCGCGACAAACATTAAATTTCGGAAGAATACGTACGTCTGGCCGCGGTTCTATGTAAAAAACAATAGCGCAGAGAATTTAAAAGGACAATGGCGTTTCGTGCGATTAACCAAGATATAAAGGGAAAAGGAAACGGAATGACGACGCCGGATACCCCCAGACTATCGGTGATAAATAGAGATCGGAATCAAAGGGGTCAGGACCGAATTCGGGAAAGGTTTTATTTAAAAGTGATAGTAAACAATTTGACATACTTTTATTTTTGGCATTGGTATTAAAATTTTCTCAATAATTAATCGTAATATAAAATAAGTAATGATAGTGTACCATATGTTTGACTTTTATGATATCTAATCCTTATGCATTGAACTTCTTAAATTTCAATTTAAAACATGAAACATTTAATCTATATAAATGATACACTAAAGTATCCAAAATGCGTAGAATTCATATTTTTTATTTTTTTCAATATATTCTAAGAAAATTAATAAATTCTCATTTGATCTGCGTTATATATATACATAAATAAAAGTTTAATTCAATATGAATGAATTTTAAACATAGAAATTTGGCAAAAAAATATATAATTTATACGAAAAAAGAGCAATAACTAACAGCGAAGTTAAGAATATTACTCATTTTTTTATAAAAGGTTATTTTATTTTTTGTGTAATTTTTATTACATTATTTTTAGTATTATTTTTCAAATAAAATTTAATTATAAAGCATTATTTTTTTGTGCGTAATTGCTTTCCATCTAAAAATAAGACACTATTATGACATATTAAATTATTTTGACTTGTTTTTTTATACTTCTAGTTTGATAAATGTTTTTTTAAACCTTATTTGTTTTCATATTTTATCTTATTTAAGGATAATTTTATATAAAGTTTTTTTCGAATGTTATGGTTGCATGGACTCATACTGTACACTTAATGTGCAATTCAGTTTCGTTGGTTATTTTGCTGATTCTATTATTTATATTACTGATTTTATCTGTCGTACTAAATATTACATGTTTTTTTTATAAATATATGTATAATTTATTCTTTATATATATTTTTATTATATGTAATTATTTAAAGTATTGCAACCGACCACGCCAGCGCACTCAAATGCCACCAATAAAAATGTCGTTTTTTAGCTAAACTTTCAGCAATTTTTTATCATCCAACTTTTATCGTCTAGGAAGCATCTGGTGCTTAGCTCTCAGCGAGTTTTCAAACTTGCCCATACTCTCACCATCGTTCTTCTACTGCACTACTCTGTCGAATTTAATATAGAATTATTAAACTATAATTAAGGAGATAACTTTTTCGAAAACATTAAACATTTAAGGTATACATAATATATTATATAACCTACATAATACAAGGTAACTAGCATACTATACTAGTGGTTAAAGTCGGTAGCTGATAAGTAAATATAATCAAAGTATATGGTTATACAAAATAAATAATATTTGCCTTATAAGGATTGTCATATATGCTAAAAAATCGAATATTACTCAGAATTCATAGATTGATTACCATATTTTTCGATTTTTTTAATAAAGTCTTATCGCACTTTCAAGTAGTGCATTCACGTCTATTTATAGTATAATAGAATATTGTACAAAAAAATGTCTAAATAAATTAATAAAATAATTAATAATTCTTTCAGTCCTGATCCTAATATATTTGTCAAAATTTTCGCTATAATTTACAAACATCGGTTTCAGATCTGGCTATCAAGATTTAAATATGCACGGACTCAATTCTGAAATTCGAAGCTTTCTGGGCAAAGCCTCACACTAATTCAAAATATTAGAACCACAAATTAACTTGGTATTCTATAGGCTCTTTATGACTTTGGATTAATTAAGTCATATCCAAATATATAAATGGTGCTCTTCAAATATTTCTCACTCTACTGCTTCGTATGAGAGGAGTTTTACCAAGTTATAATTAATTAAGAATTATTTAAGAGCAACTTTTAGCCAAGAGCGATTATGAAATTTTTGCATTATTCAGTTTGAATATTAAATATCGTTTACTAAATAATTATAAATATATGCTAATATTTTTTTTTGACATCTAAAAAGCCAGGTACGACACTGCTATTGATTACATGGTATATATACTTGTGTCACATTTAATCCACATTAACTAAGCGCTTAAATGTACTCTTCTAACATTATTTAACTTTCTTTTTACATTTATACATTCGACATATAAGCGTTTTGGCCCACATTCCTATACGGATATTCTTTTTGCTGAATGATAGCAACTCCGTGAGCTTTAATATGACGTGTAACCCGCAACATTCCAAAAATAACACCAGAGCAGTAACTTCGCCAGGAATATTATTATCCATATGTATAGTCCGATCGTTTTATTGTACATAGTATTTTGATAATATTATGCTTTGTTTATACGTGTTTTTTTCGCGTTTATCTTGTTTTTTAATAAGTCTCTATATTTCTCCGAAGATTGTCCCAGCATCATCAGGAGTTTTCACATTTTTTAGAGTACACTTTTTTTACAACGCGCAGGGAAGGATTTCTTATTCGCACTATTTCTATTGGTTTTAATGTAAAAAACACATTAGTTTGAATATTATTGCTCTCACTGCTCCGCGGATAGGAGCATACTGAAAAAAAAATTATCGATCGTTTATCGTATTGTTACAAATGTTTGACCCTTGAAAACCATATACAGCACGTAACTGTTAATATTATTAAATTGTTTATATTTTACGCGATATTATATATATACAAAAATAAAATAATATATATATATATATATATATATATATATATATATATATTTTCAAGATTTCAAATATATATATATATATATATATATATATATATATATATATATATATATATATATATATATATATATATTTAAAATCTTGGAATTCATTGCGATTTTCACTTACTTTCTTATTATATTTCGGCTGCGATTTTTCAGCCATGATCACGAATTATTCGTAACAATGGTTTTAACAATAAAATGGAGATCTACCATACGTCAAAATATTTTGGTGCAACAATGTAGCATAAATTGTGCAGAGCACCCAGTAATGCACAATAACCACAAATTAAAAAACATATCCATTTACTTATTATTCCAATCATAAATAATTCTACTTCTTGTATGAATTAAGACTCTTAGACTGCCAAAACTATCAAACTCTACCGCTTGATATCGATGATATTTGTATATATATATATATATAGTATAAGGCTACTTATATAGTATAATATAATATATAAGTAGCATTAAAACACTAAATATGATTAAAATATTTATTGTACGTCATGACATGGCATATAAAATACACATCAGTGCATGTAAAATATACAAATAATTAAACAAGAGCCTCATGGTTAATGGTTGATTTTAAAACAAAAGTTCGAAAAACATTATAGTACTGGATCTGTTTCACAAGGATCGCAGCATCACTCTTATCTTGCGCATCGATGAGAGGTAAAAATACACTCTGTAATTCAGCATCCGCGGTCGACTCGTAAACCAGATGTTCTCCAATATCGTTTCATCTGGGCACGCATCCGCATTCTCCTATTTATCTCGTGCCCTTCGCATTACTCCACCCAAACTATTGATCTTATCATTTCTCAGAGCCATTGGCCGTCTTCTAAGACTCTTTTATGTCTATTTAACGCCAATAGATATCATAAAAAACAAATAATTCAAATCGATTGCCTAAAACTAATGCATCAATCTTAATGCTATATTTCTTTATTGTGATGAAAATACATGCACTTATGTTTTATTTTTTCTATATTGTTATAAATCAATCTAAGATAAGTAGAAAATTATTACAAAAAGTCATATAAAGGAGTTGTTTCTAAAATTCGGTTTGCACATTTAAGAAGATTCTGAGTTTCTGATTATTTTCAGATTTGATTGTAGAGTAAAAGTACAGCTATTATTTGAGTTTTAAAACTATCAAAAACTTACGTTAAATTTCACTTTTTTTTAAGAAACACTGTTCTAGAGAAACCATATAGGAAACAAATCTACAAAATATTATACATTGCTATTTAGAATATGCAGATGACATTGATGTTTTATGCAAGATTCTAAATAGGATTACAGCGGAATATTTATAATAAATCTAATACGGTAATACATCCAAGTAAATATTTATTTTGAAGTTTGCGCTTTAACCACGCGAACGCTTCTGAGTTCAGAGGGCCGCAAAATGCGGGCAAAGAAAGGGTTAAACTTTAAACGTGTCTGTTGTGCGGTGCAAACATCACGCACGTATAATTTTTCATTTGAACAAAAAGTGAATTTTCATCCTCGACCCTCGTCCTCGGGTATAGTCGGATTTAATTAAAATGCCGGTAAATAAAGGCGATGTGCGTGGTTGATTTTTAACTTTTGTCCCATGCCAAAAAGCCTTCAAATATGTACTTAACCAAATAATTTCATTTTACGATACAAAAAAAGTATGTGAAAATTATATCAAATAAAAAGTAAAAAATATTTTTAAAACGTAAAAATAATTATTTTATTTAATTTGCCTTTACAAAATAAATAAAATGTCATTAAAAGTTATCATTGTTTGATTTTACAGGAAGAAAAGTTATTAAATTAATTAGAAACATCCTAATTATTATACATCACTGATTTTGTTATAGAAATATTTTTAAAAATTCTGTGATTCGATTACAGTTACATATAGATTTGGCGTCACTTTGCTTGGTGCAAGCACAACTAAAATCTATTCCAATCCTCTGATTTGACCAGACTTTTTGCTATTGTCTAATTTAGATTAAATTTTTAGAATGTATAACGGTGTAATGAAATCAGTAAGCTTGGCGATACATTAATAATGCAATTTATAGATATTAAATAAAATTCTGGTGACGAATATATATAAATAAGTTCACTTTTCAACCTCATAAAAATAAAAACAAGTTCCATATGAGCATTGAAGTGATATATAAAGCGGTTCTGACAAATTCTTTTCATATTCTTTAAATTTAGAACATGATCTTTGGGATGTTAGGTGTACGAGAAATTTCACACCTGTCCGGCTATTGGTATGGGACGCCGGCAGCTCCCACTACGAGACATGAAGGCCGATATTCGACTCAATGATCAAAAAAGTCCAGATTTCTTGCACGACAATTTCCGATTACAGATAACTCATTAGATATCTCGTCAATAAATGATTTATCCAAAGTAAAAAATAACCTGATTTGAATATTAGCCAAATTGAAATTTAACATTAATGCGATTGACTACGTGTCATTTTTGCCGATAGCCTCATGTTTAATTTACACGTGGATGTGAATGTCATAAAATAGAATTGTGTTTCCGTGACGAGGGTCAATTCAATAGCATCGTGAACACCATAGTTGAACAATTTTCCGGAATTTTAAACGTGAACCTTTCAATAATTATAATTTACTTATTATACGCGTCATTAGCTATCCAACTCTCTCAAGTTATGTTTTCAAAGTTTACAAGATAATTTACAGTACTAATCTAAATAATTTACTCATTATCTTTAATATTTGTTTGAGCTATTCTTTACAGTTATTTATGATTTAACAGCGCTTTCATTATTTATTTTTTCCAAACCTAAATATTATGTTTACTTTTTTATAGATGTTTTGAATGCGCATATGTTGGCCATATATTATCTACAAAAATAAGTGTTTACAGCCGATAGCATATTTTTCAACGATTTTACGAGAGCATAAATTCATTAACAATAGGTCTACAACAGATAAAAATTATTAAAATATTATACAAGTACAACGCTACCTCATATAGTTGTATAGGTAATATTTTATTTCCCATATACTTTTACGCACAATTTTAATATTTTATATTTAATAATATATTCAAGGTTACATATAAAATGATAAACAATAAATATAAAACATAATTTAATTTATTTATTGTGTACCTCATATTTTCTGAATAGTGGCACATTACTGGAACGCTTTTTATTTCCTTTTTATGGATCTCCCTACACGTGATATACCATCCCATGTCTTTTTTCACAGACTCATTTTTCTATAAATATTCATAAGTTTTCTAATGTTATTAGTCTTTGAAGATTTGCAAGGATCATAAATTATTTTAATAATTTCGAAGGATTCTACATATATGTATATTTAGTATGAAAAAATTCATGTGCATTTATTTATGTAAATAAAACTAAATATAAATGTAATAAATTCTTTTCACCAAAATACAACACAATGTTGTACTTATTATTATTTATTATATTGTATATTTTTAAATGTAAGCCATAAGCATTTTTAACTATGATATTCAAATTTTAATAAATTTTGAAATAAGCAATTTATTAGGTGAGTTAACTTTTATCACAAATGACACAGAAATAGTTATTTGTGGTATACAAACTCTTTTTTTAGTTTCTTCGTTATCCTTAAACTATTAAATAGACCCTTAATATATTACGATAACATCAGAATAATTCTCAATAAACATATAAATAGGGAAAATATATGGTGTTATTTTATAGATAAAATAACACTTTAATTAATTTAAAAAAAAAGTTATATGCAATTCAAAATTTGACATATTTGATAAATAAATATACTGGCAAAATAGTTATTGTTTGTATTGTTTCACAATTTTAAGTGATAAATGAATGTTTTTTTTTGCAAATGATTAAATACATTTAACCCCTTGAACCCGCAAATCGATTAAAGTCGCCCGACTGATTTTTTATCTTTATGTAAAATTCAGTATAAAAAATTTTTTTTTGTCAAATAAACATAAAATATAATTCCAAATAAATTAAAATAAATTAATAGAAGTATTTTTAAAAAAACAATTTTATATTTATTTTTAATTAACGCATCCAAAGGGTTAAGTACCAATACATGTACAAAAATGTATTTTTGGTAGTAATGCGCCAAATAATAAGAAAATAAATGTGTATTATACTCACAAAGAACTAAGATAAATGGTGTCTTGAATATATTAACAAAACTATTATCTCATTGACTACAAATTCAATCATATTTATGTAAAATCAAATTATAAATATTGAAATATATAAGATATTTAATCTATAATATAAATACATTCTCTAATTTTTTATTTAGTTATTTACACAAATTAATGTTATGAATAGCTTTGTCTTTTTAGGATACTTTTTCTTAAATGTGTTAAATTTATTTTGCATACCTTTTATCGTGCTTAATACTACATGAATAATTTACAGCACATTTATCTTTACTTAAATTCATCTATACATTTGCAAGAAACATTTGTCTATCAATTACAGTTAAACAATACCAGTATAGCTGCTTATAAAATATGGCAAATTCTATGACTTTTTATTTTATATAAATAAAAGTGTTTTTTAATTATTTAAGTAACATCTAATATCTTTCGTTTTTAGATATTTTTGAAGCATTATTGTGAATTGATCGTAATGAATTTATGATATATTTAGAGTAAAAAATTAGAACACAAAAATTTAACCATTCCTACGTATTTTGTAATAAAAATAAATTTATTTCTTAAACTGTTTATTTTTTAATAATTACAATAAATTTAAATAAACAGTTACACAAATTATTTAATTCGTTTTAAGTGTTCATGATGCTTTATTTAATAAAAATATTATTTTTTTAGCTCCAAATAAAAGCATATTTTAAAAGAATTAAATTAAAACTAGTATATATCATTTATGGTACAAATACATTTTAACAATTTATTATCTAAAAAATATAAAAATTATAGCTTTGTCTTATTTTGCATTATTGCACATTTATCGTAACACAAAACAACTTTAAAATTTGTAAAAAACAATCGTTTATCAATAAAAAATAGAAAATATTACAAACTATTACTATTTTTCTAGTATATTTATTTATAAATTGTAAAAAAATTTATTAGCATATAACTCTTAGTTTATTTACATAATAAGTTTTAAAACAGATACATATATTTCAGTTCCTTTTCTGGTCTCGTTACGTTTATCTATAATTTTTTTTGTATTCAAAATACTCAATTTATTGTAAGCATTGACATATAAATACACACATTATTTGTATTCCAAGATTCATCGCTATGAGAAATTAATGTTCGACATTTAGGCAGTGATACTCTTGCCATGGTCATGAAATTTCAGCAGCTGTTGCTAAAAGCCAGTTGCTAAAATTTCATGACCATGGCTATGCCGAAATATCGAGTATTTGGTTCTCATCGCGATAATTATATTTGGGTATTTCTAAAAAAACATATTAAAAACATATATTATCGTAATCAATTATAAGTATTTTCTTTACGTCCTGTTCATTTTCATATGCAGCTCTACATATGTATGTAGGTTTGTAACTTTTCATAGATATAAAGAACGTATTTTATTTATTATTTTTTGTAAATTATTAATTGAACTCGCATTAAATCATAAGATTTGATAGAAAAATCAAACAAAATATTGAAATAAGATATCCCAAAATTTTTCAATAATCTACTCTGTTTACAATATACTTACATATGTATATTATTGTCGAGGTCGATATTTATTTTCGACGTAAATAAAGTCGAAATATTTATAGATTGACTCATATTCAATTTAAGTTAAATAAATGATTTAATAGATGACACAAGAAGTGTGCATTTGGGTTATAAAATAATCTGATTCACAAAATTTGTGTGTTTCAAAATATTTTCTTGAGACATGTGTCGATTTAATACATTTGTAAATGTTAAACTTGTTGTGCTTCTGGAATTCGGTTTTCCCACAGGCAAATCAATATCTACATTACGTAAATACAAATCCGCATTGGAAAACTGTCTTTAAAATCGTGTTCAATATTCTCGCTTGAAACTTGTAGTCCTGTGTAACTTTAAGATCGATAAAGCTTCCTTCGTTTCAAGAATTTCTCTTTTGAGTAATGCATATACGACAATAATCATAAGCATTTGAAAGCTCTACCCAAACCCAGTTAAGACCTAAATGCTCAAATAAGTTCTTTGTAAAAATAAATAATGCAAGTCGCATTAATGTTTTCTTGCGAATCTTATTTTTTTTAAATTGCGGTATATTTTAAATTGATGTCTCAGGAGACATTATTCTCATTATTAGTATAAGAGACACAAATCTATGAGTTTGATAATTATTTTAACAAATATTGCAAATAAATTTCGATGCACTCTTCATAAGCATTACCTTAAATCTTATTATCCAAACGCATGTAAATGTAATGAAATAATATTTTTTTTTTAAATACATAATTTTTTTATAATCCTCTTTTAAATATGTTTTAATATTTTGTTTGGACTACGAATCTTCAGCACCTTCTTGCGTATTATAAAAAAGTTCCAGCTTCTTTTGTCAAATTATTATTTTCACTCAATTCAGAACAAACAGGTAGGCGATTAAGATTATCATTGCGCCCTGAAATGCCCCATTAACGACGAGATTAAACCATCATGATCATACATAAAAGCTCCTTTTGATATATTTTCAGAACACTAGCTTTATTAGCGTTTATTTATGCGTAAGTCTTAATGTTTGTTCTAAAAACACTCGTCAGCGGTATAAACTTAGCTTCAATTTAATTCTGTTTGATGTTGTTCGGCAAACGTAACGCACAAATTCATACTATTGTTTGGAAATTTGCTATAAAGTGTTGAATTAATATTTGCATAACTGCGTAGTGAGTCAAATATATTATATATTGATATATTATTGACTTTATCGATCAATTACAATCGTTATTAGTTATAATACAGATCAATATAGAGCAATATAAAAGGTATATTAAAATTAACTGTTTTTTTATTTTCTCTAAAAAATCTCGGTTTTAACATTTCAACTTAAATAAATTATGTATTTTTTAACGTATCATATTAATTTGTGGAACAGAACTTATTTTTAAGTAATACATTTTTTTCTTTAACAAAATATTTTTCCTAAATATGCGTCAGTCTCTCACTACCGTGAGGTATCGTAGCTAGCAAGTGGGTGCATATACCGGACGCTGAACTTTTCAGGTTTTAAATTTTATTATTGATTCAATCTGATATCATCAAATATATTTTGAGTACTGTTTTGTTAAATATTCAATATATAAAGATTTAATCTATCTATGTCAGGGCTTTTTAATTTATTTTTTTGATAACATTTTAAATATCTTAAATCTTTAAACGGATGCTTCTGTTTTTCTTGTTATTATATTTTTATTTTCGCACTTTTTTACATGTTATTATGTTATTAAAATACAATTAATAGTGATTTTCTGTTTGCATTTACTATAATCAAGTATCAGAACAAATTTTACAGTTGCTCTAAATTATTTTTCACTCACTTATGTGATAATTTTGGCTTTAATCCCACGCTACAGTGCGAGCGATTAACCTTGCTCCAGTGCAACAGTCCAGAGTAGGTCTCAAAAAAATGACACTTTTTTTCCGAATTAAAAATTAATATACAGTTTTAAAATTTTGTAGCAGTGTACATTTTAAACAGTTCTTATTTGACAAATAATAATTTTATTTACATATTTGTATTGTGCATGTTCATTACACCTATTCTTTATCATAATATAACCAACATCCATTTGGCATTAAATTATTATTATTTGTATAATAATATTAATATACAAACTTATAAGTAAGATTATGCATAAAACATTACAGAAGTGTCATAAATATATATTATCTAATTTGTCTAATTACAATACAAAAATGATTTGATTTACGGGTCTCGACCCTTAACGTTTGATATCCTAATATTTACTCTGAACAAACGAGAACCGTTTTATCCGTATAAAACCTAATTGAGATATAATCGACACAGACAATTACTTGCCTCAATAATTCACTTAATTAAATGCTAACACAGTTTTATTGCAAAACTCGTGTTTTATATTTAATTTTAATTAATATACAGTTCAGTGAAAATTGCGCAAAAAAATTCAAATAACAATATTTAAAAATAAGTTAATATATACTTAGAATAGTTTTTATATATATTATAACAAAAATATATTAGTATGTTACGCATTTTTTTAAATAAAATTATAAAAAAATATAAATCAGTCGATATATTTGACAATTAAATAATGTGTGCGCAGTTTTTATTTGCGTAATAATCCTGTTACCTTAATATATAAATGTACTCTAAATACATATTTTTAATATATGCTATAGATAAGATGCAATATCTGAATTTGCATAGCTCTGTTTGTATAGTGGTAAGGATTGTAAATAAACTACAAAGCAAATTTTGTTACTTAAATTTACATTGACAATTAAATTACAATTAAATAATACAATTATGAACAACGACCCTAAACAATAAAGTCTAAACACACAACGAATTCGTGGGTTTAGCTATATCTTTAGGATTTGTCTGTTTATACAGTTTCAGGATGAAATTCTGCTACTTTCAAGATAATTGTCCGTCATTTTCATAAGATACGTTTATCTTAAATTTTAAGGATTATAAAAATCATCGTTTTTATTGTATAATTCTTCGTTGTTAATATTCGCAACATTCGAACACTAACGATTGTCCACAGAAGCCTAAATTTCAATAGCAATTTGGGCTACGCGGGAAGAACTGTAATGAAATTAAGCCGTTCAAGTCAATCTTGCTCCATTTTGCGATTACGCTGATTGGTACTCAATTAGATTGATGGACTCAGATTGAGTTAGCATTCAGCAGAAAGGGGATGAAAATTTGTAAAGGTCGCTTCAGATTCGAGTTCTTGGTTTGTATTGTTTATTTTTGTACCTCTCGTCCTTATTTTAAATGAAGTAAATATTTGAGATTTAATTATGTAACAACTTTTATAATTTCCAGTATTGTGGAACACATTTATTTATAACTGTGACTCACTCTGTTTATACATATATTGTAATTCAGTATACTATTATTAGTAATAATTTAAAATACAAAGACAATAAAAAGTCCTGAAAATAATCGATAACTTCCTGGAAATTGCATTCGTAACTTAACAAACATCTGTAATGCTTGCTTATATTATATTTTCGGTATTTCTCAACCATTTGAATTCATTCGACAAAAAAGCACTATAAATATCCTACATTATCACTACATTAGTTTATTACCGTCATGTAGTACAGTATTTAAAAAAAATCTTTGGGGAATAAAATTATTAACGAATAGTTCGACTTCCGCAAAAATCACTGTACAACACATTAAATAAATAGTTTGACGAGGCATAAATGTGCTAATTTTATTATAAAAAAGGGTACGGTCATTTTAATGTTAGATATATATATATAAAAGCTTTCGACACGGTATGGCATGACAGTTTGCTTCATTATCTGTTACTTTTGATCGTGCGCGTACGGTGAGATACATTCCCTTTCACTCGCTCGCGTGTTAAGTGGCGAGAGTGAGTGAGAGATAAGGGCCTGCGTTACATGCGTTCCGCACTCTCGTTACTTAACACGCGAGCGAGCGAAAGCGAATGTATCTAAACGTACGCGCGTGATTTTAATACGCTCATACTTACGAAGTAGAAGCTATGTTTTTTCACTAAATAATAAATATTTTAGCAGGAGCTCCTCAGGGAAGTTTGCTCGGGCCGTTTCTTTTTATTTTGTATATGAACAATATACAAAAAATACGCGTTTATTTATGTACGTTTTAATTTATTTTAACAAGTGTTTGCAATGCAAAACCAATCGCAAATAAATTACGAAAAATATTTTCAAATCTTAAATTGGTATTTTTAAAGGTGGAAAATTAAAATCAACCGATTAAAAATAAAATATTTTTTTTTCACAAAACGCAGACAAACTCTGCCACTCCTAATGTTACTTCGCTCTATAGAGCTTGCCGCCATTGTGGCCTTAGATCTATATATAATATAAAAAGCGCGCTTACTACAAAAAAAAAAAATTTTAAAATACAAACAACTATTCAGCCTTATTTTAACATATGATTGCTAGGTGTGGAGTAACACTTAATTTAAATATATACAGCATCTTCTTAAATTTGAATATTTTTCGTTACAAATATGTTTTTCAAAAGACCTGGCTCTTAAACAAATATCACTATGCAAATAAGTATTTGAATTTAAGTAGTAAAATAAAAAAATTAAATAGGTCCAAACATTTATTTTTATATAATTGAATATCCACGCTATTCTTATATAAATTAATAATAATATTAATTCGAATTTATGCAAATATTTAAAAGTCATCAGTATATATAAATATTTCAAATTTTTGATTAATAAATAACACAAAAAGCAGAGTGCCCAGATTGAATCCCTGTGGTACTCCAGAATGAGCGTAATATTCATCTGATCAACGATTGCCATAGCCCATATAAACATATAAGGAAGTTAAGTTTTTCTTGTCTGTATGTCCACAATTATTTTATAAAGAGATCATCTTATTATATGTACAATAAATAATTATTTGTACATAACATAATAATTTAAATCAAATTTGTAATGCTAGTCATGTTTGACATTCTTGAGGTTTAAATGAGTATAAAATGACTTTAAATCGTCCGTTACAAGCACTCTTATTTTCAAAGTGTACTTCAATTTACTTTTGGCAATTTCTGGAATTGATATGGAACGAGAATTGTCAATTTGAGCGTGCATACGGTCCACTATGCATTCGGGTCACGACCGACCACTTTCGTTCTCAATCCACTCGAGTCACGAGTATCAGCCACCACCCACTTCAGCATCCTCTTCATGGCCTTACCCTCGTCTGCTGCCACGTGACACAGGTGACCTACAATCGGTTTAACGAGATCGCTTTCTCGATTTTCGCTTTGGGTAAACTACGTATATTGGAAGTGACGAATATACGCAACTATCTATCAAATGTACTCCAATCATTACCCAACTCAAATATCTTGAGTACCGAGCAACTCATTTTTTCATTTTAACAAAAGTACAGGGTTACTATTGCTGGATATAGAAAAAAGCATTAGACATAGAATAACTTATTAATAGTCTCAATACAAAGCGCCTATATTACCTTATAGATATAATACGTTCATACATAAAAAGTCAAGTCTATGATATTTTACTAAATATTAAACCCCTGGTATCCTGCAAGGTAGTTTGCTGGAGCCATCACTTACCATTTTATTGTATACATCAGTCCTTGCAACAAATCAATCGTTGGCTATAAATTGATTAATCGCGACAGGATTCACGATCAGTTTTGAGGCAAAAGAAATATGACACTGCACCCAAATAAACCTGTAATTATTATTAATTTAAAAAAAAAACACGAAAAAAAGCTTATGTATTTTTTTAAAAGAAAATCCTATTTCAATATTATGACTAAATATATCAGTAAATTATTCATGCCATAAGTGTTCCTTATATTGATCAAGGTGTTTAACGCAACACCAAAGGCACACCCTTTGTCTCCCGGGATATAATTAATACATAGTTCACATAGTATATATATATATATATATATATATACAAGTACATACACATACGTGAATTCAAATCGTTGTGCATTCAGGTGGAACATCGCGTTTTGACAGTTTTGTTAAAGTACATTCGTTAATTTGTAGTTTAATTAAGATACCAAATTGAGACTACGGTCTATAACTTCCGCATAGGCTCTACAGATCTACATAGTATATTTATATCATCAATTTTAACTAGTGAAACTTTCGACGCAAACTTTCTTAGTTTGAGATTCCTGGGGATTGTTGCGGCGCGAGCTTTATAAACCATAGTTTATAACGAAACTCAAAACTTGATAGTTTACTATGCAAGTTCGCTTCTCTCTCTCCCTTTTATTTTTTTGTAATAAATATAATAAAGCACGTCCAATCCGATCTGAGTAATGGCTGGTGAATTTCCCAGAAGAAATATTGTGTCAATGAAGAAAATATTTTTGACCTCCGGGAGAATTCCCACGAGGGATTTTTCCACAAGCTTTTTTTTTATCCCCTTTGTCCTTTTTCAGTTTTGGTTGCGCACTTTACGGTCGCCGTTATGTAAGTCTAACTGCCGGGTTTATCCTGTAATAACCGCATTCCGAATGAATTTTCCCATTGTGCACTTTTTATTGATATGAATAATTTAACGCTGGCATACTGGGGGAGAAATGGTAAAAGATAACGTAGAAAGCGTTTAAAAAATAATTACGGTTTTCATTTACATATATCCATAACACAATTAAATAAAACAATAATAATATATTTATTTTAGACGGGTAAATATTTAAGCTATAAGCTTATAAGCAACGAGATTATTGTAAATAAAAATATATGTAAACTACTTCTTAGCATCTATATATTATCTCCTAATATTAGACATGTTTAATATTATTTAATTGTATGTTATTGATACTAATAGTGCTTTCTGAATTAAACGCACATTAAAAAAATATATAAATGTATATAAATTTATTTTGCGACAAAACTCAACGTTTTTTGTAATAAATATCTCTTGTGTATAAAATATACGGGTAGTTTTCGTAGATATAGGCTTAATCGTTAGTAATGTTCCACAAAAGTAATATATATTTGACGTGTATCGTCCATTTATTTCTGATATTTATAATTATTTATTTACTCTGACCGTTGTTATATTTTTATATTACTCTTTTCTACAATTTTAGTTGTTTTTAATGTATATTAATAATAAAATACAATCTGTCTATTCGGTTTATAAGTAATTATTTTATTTTATATTATTTTCTTATAACTAGGCACATAAAGAAATAAATAAGATTTAGGCAATGTTCCATTGGATGCTTCCTTTAAATAATTAACATCAAATTAGAGTATGTTTTTACATTGAAATAATAGCACTTAATATATAATTGCTAGGCACCGGTCATCAACCTGTGTAATTAAAAATGTAAGAGATCAAGTTTCTCTATAACCAGCTTATTTTTTTTTAATATTTGTACAATACATATCGTTCTATAGAAGGCAATATTATCTAGTTCTTTTGCTGATTTCAGTAAAATTAAAATTGAAGCAACCTTATGTAGTTAAATCTTATTACTAAAATTAATAGGATAGTCCAGAATCTGATGATGTATCCCAATACTTTCTGGGCATTTATATGTTTTTCTATTGTGTATTTTACTTATTTTATTCAGAATTAAAAAAAAGGTTTATCTGAAGATGTGTATTTAAAAAATCGTATTATTGTCATTATTCTGATTATTTTCCTTGGAAAATTCTTTAAATGTATTAAATAAATGATCCTCTTTTGATTTTTCTCTATTGCTTCCGTTATTAAGTCTGATTATGGGGGAAATATTTTTAAGGTTTTCACATTCTATTTTGTATCTTTCAAAGCAAGTATTTTGTGGACTATTTATGATAATAATTTCATTATAAAGTTTTGCCTCCTCCCCATTTTTCAGCCGCCAATCAATTGGACTGTGTTTTAACATGTGTTGCTTTGAGCACAAGACAAAAGCACGAGTTTTTTTGCATCGATTGGTAACTGGATATAAAATATGGGTTGTCTACAACAATGTGACATATAAAAGACGTTGAGAAATTCCCATTAACCACACTGAATGCTTTATATATGGTAGAATTGAAAAAATATTGTATATTATGAACTTTAGAAACGCAACCTAACAATTACATCCAAATGTTATTGTGAAGAATTAACCAAATTTAACACCGTATTTTAAAAGGTTAATCTTCAATTGGTAAATAGAATGGGGTAGTTTTTCACTGTGACAATTCGCGAATTTTTTTGCCGATAATGACACAAACAAAAATAATTGAATTTGCATGTTATTTTGCATCCACCATACTTTTCAGACCTTGCCCTTTCTGATTAACATTTGTTCATGAATTAAAAAAAAATAAAAAAAGACATGCATAAAAAGCTCTTAATTTTTTTGCACAAAAGTTACAGATTTTAATTCCATAAATAAGCTTGCAAAAAATATTATGTAATTGCTTAAATTAATAAAGAAATCTGAAAAAAATCTACTTTGTATAAAAAAAATTGCAAATATCAACCCAACATATACACATAAAGGAACTCAAATAAAACACAATATTTTATTGTATAGAATGCTAAAATAGACACGTAAAATTAAATCGCATTCCACAGGCAGCATTTTAGAAGCATATACAAAAATTTAAGATAGCATATTTTTATGAATACATGAAACACGCCTTAATCAGACTGCAAAATTATTCCATTTCGGCGAATATTTTAAAATAAAAGTATATCCAGCATTACAATCAATTAATCAGAGATTTGGATCATTAAAATCTAGCATTTTTACCCATATTATTATTAACATTTAAAACTAAACAATGCCTGCTTATTTGTTCATTACAAAATTTTATCTATGTATAAATTATAAAAGCTTTAAACATTTATAGATACATATTTAATAAAATTATTTTCATAAAATCAACCTTGTTTAAACGTATCTGTCACACCTGCACCTGTACAAAGTTATACATATTGAATGCCTGTGATAATAACTGCAAAAATCGATGCAGCTGTATTTGAGGACTAACTGTACAAGAGTTGAGAACCTATAATTTATGCACACGAGTCGCATAATTATATTTAATTACTACTTCACTTTAACTAAAATTTTGTTTGCTTGTATATAAGTATAATACCATTCGTTTTTAAATATTATAAATAAGTATTATTTTAACAGTTTTAATTCTTAGATTTGAGACGTATCTGGATTAGGGTTGACGTGAAATAGGAAGCGGCTGCTTATTTATTGAGTG
Source organism: Plectrocnemia conspersa (assembly GCF_051122295.1). Classification (NCBI taxonomy): domain Eukaryota; kingdom Metazoa; phylum Arthropoda; class Insecta; order Trichoptera; family Polycentropodidae; genus Plectrocnemia; species Plectrocnemia conspersa. The sequence goes on along the minus strand of NW_028277177.1, from coordinate 4,755,642 downwards.
TCAATAGTTTTATTGACTGTTAAGTTAAACAATATTTAACATACTAAATTGATATATTCTAATGTATTGCAATGATTTCGATGTATATTTTATTTTTCAATAACAAAAGCACCATTTTACGTGTGTTTTTTTTATTGTGTTGCTAGTTACATGTAACTAGTTGCTTGCATTCATCACTAAATGTGTAATTGATTAAATTCAGAATGATTTAAAAACTATGTTTACTCTTTGGTTAACTTTGATGTTATACCTCTATGTGTATAACATCCCTTTAACACATGTTTACTTTTCTACAACACGAATACCTTTTTACCTTACATCTACTAAGAATTTTCAGGTTGCGATTGAGACTTATTTTTTCCTTAGCTGTTTATCACCGAACTCCGTGTAAATACAACCATCACGTTTCCTGTTTTTACGATTCTAATATCCGCCGACCGGCTCGGGTAGGTTTAGGGTTTTTTTTAAAGGGATCGTGTAATTTCGTGGTATTCGGAATTCTTCTTACGTGGTCAAAGGCAGAGTGGCCCTCTCGAGATTAAACCCTCAATAATATGATTTCATGGCTACTAAAGAGAATAGTATGCTGTTTAATCGTCGGGTACTAATTCGAATGTATGTAATTTTATTACACGAACAACGGCCGGAGCAAGTTATTTTTAAGTTCCTAATAATGAGATATTGAAACCCAGGGGCGATATCAAATTTCGGATCGTGGAATTTGCTTTTGCTACCCATTCGCAATATATCCTAATTTGCTTATAGTATTACGTAATATTTTAATGATGTGTTATAATATTTTTAATATACATCAATATAAATAAACTCTTATTCTTAAAATAAATTTCAATTATTTTTAAACAAAAAAAGAAACAAAAAACACTTTTTAATAATCGTTGAAGATTTCGAGGTTAACTTTCAATAAAATATTTTTAATAAAAATTATTTGTCTAAATTTAAAAATAAAAACCGTTTTACTAAATATTTAGTGTATGTTTAGTATTGGTCACCTTTCATTACATGATAATTTTCTTTGTATTTTGCAAGAAATAGCGAGTGTATGATTGCATTGCATTAACAGAAAAATATTGATTCTTGTTTCATTTATTCAGTGAACAAATCTTTGTCAAGGACTATTATAATCCGATTAAAGGAATTTATCTTAGTATTATTATTTTTTGCAGACCGACAAATAGACAAGGAAGTCAAAACCAAAATTTTGCTAATCGTTGTTCCTAGAGTCGGTCATAAGTATTTTGGCAAACAATATTTTTGCATTATCGAAATAATCGAAAATATCTGTTTCTTGTACTACCTGCTCTAATTGCGGCTGGTAATTTAAAAACATTTAAAAATATTCGTTAAAACTATATTTTCAACAAAATAATATTCTTTGAGTATAATAAATCAACTTGGCATTTTTTCACATAATACTCAATAAATTATGAAAGTAAAAGGAGCATTTTTAATTAACCTTTAATAGAATATAATCATTAGGAGCACTCAAAAAATATAAATCGCCACTAGACTTTTTAAATCATAAACATAAGACGCTTAAAAGTTACTTCTAAGGACATTAATCAGTGTAATACTAATTTCTATAACCATTTTTTATTACCGAACATTAAAATAGATTTTGTTAAAAAAAATTTGATTACATGTTAAATTGTTTTTAATGAAATTAATTTAAAGTACACTTACAATTATGTGTATATTTTTGTAATATTGCATCATGTAGTCTACAAGTTGTCTTTAAGGATTTTGTTAAATTCTTGGGTTTCGAACTGCTTCTGAGCTTTCTCGGAAGCGAAAGCCAAGTTGTAAAAAACTTTAGTTTTTAAAGGAACTTTCTGACCAAATTAAGCTTTCTACGCCGTGTTCGCTCTTTTATACCCTAGTTAAGAAAGCTTTTCAATATATTTTACTTCGATAGATGATTTTTGGTAGAAACAAATAATTTGTTATTATATGTTAGATATATGTATAATATTTTTTTATTGCATAACGATAATAATTCAAACAGCTGTAACTTTATAAAATCAGGGTATTGAAAATTGATGTATTTTGTTACATGCTGTATGTGAGTCTTTTTTGGAAAAGTGCATTCTAATCCGCTTAAACATGCGATCATCACGCGCGCTTGAGTGCGTGTTATTAAAAAAATTACTATACGGTGTAAGTTGCTCGCAGATAACATATTAATAGGTTCACAAAAACTCGGACACGCGCATTTCGAGAGGCACTAATACTGATACTTGATTTATAATAAAATATATATCACACAGATTTTTGAAACGTCTTAATAACCATTCAAAAGAACCGAAAATATTTAGTAATCATTTTAAATAAATTTATTGTATGGTTCAATTATATTTTAATCGCCCTTTTAGAAAAAAGGTAATTTATTTTAAATTAGGATAAACGTATTTACGTTTCCGAAATACAAAACTTTTTGAACTAAAATGAAGAAAACAAATTCAACTAAATATAAAAATAGATATCAAAATAAAATCAAAAAAGCTATAATTAACGCACTAGTAAAAGTTGCTGAGGAGTGGTTTTTATAATCCGTTGCAAGAGTTGCGATTGCGTCCCTTATTCTGTACTTTAGAGCTCTAGAAAGTTAGTATTATTCATGCTATATCGCTTTCCAGTCGCAAGAATGTATTTGATAGTGAACATCATTTTATAACATATTTACAAGCTGTCGGTTTCTCACTGTCATGAAGTACCGAAGCTAGCGAGTGTGCGAATATCAGACCCTTACCTTTTTGGGTATTAAATGTTATTTTTGATTTCTTCTGATTTTGTGAATCCAGTTTTTGTATTTAATATATATGCTTTGGTGTGTGTGGATGTACATATATACGCGCATTTTATCTGACTTACAGTATATGTAATTGTATGTATCAGGGCCGGCGCGAGGAGGGTTCAGCGCGTTCTAGGAACCCGGCCCCGCATTTAATAAGCCCGTCAGTTCACGACAACTTCTTAGGTCGCGTTAGACGGTTGAATGATGTGAAATAAAAAAGAAAGGTTTCTTTGATGTGAAATAAAAAAACTCCTATTACTTACTACAGCTAAGAATTTATACTACCTGTATTGCACTTAGTGAACTTATTGGCACAAAATTAACGGGGCGCGGTACCGCCTTTGTTGTATGACAAAATTTCTTGGAACCTTTGCGTATATTTGTCAAATAATAACTCTTAACATAAAATCAGTCTTTCGTCAACGTAATTTATTTAAAATTACCGGCACGCGTTATCACCTATGTTTTATGACATAATATCTTGGAACCTTTTTCTTCTATTTTTTTCTAGATTTTTTTTTTAAAAAAACTTGAATAATAAATCTTTAAATAAATAGAATATTTTTGATGTATATTCCTATTTTTTTTTAAATATTTTATAAGTAAAAATAAAAGTTCTATATTGATTTTAGTACTTGAGTAAATTTTCCTGTTAATATAATTTTATTTGGTTTTCAGAATATATTTTTTTTTTAGTCCGAAAAATATTTAAGGCTATTTTATTCAACGTCACATTTAAATATATATACAAAAATTTTTATTTTTAATTAAAATTATTGCATGTTGCCACATTTTAATTAAATTAGTTAAAGCATTTATTTTGAAAAATTTTCGATGCTTATTAAGGAAATATTTTATTTAATCATTTTTTCATTACAGTACAGTACTTTTTCAGATGCTATTGTATTAACAAGCCAGTTAAATGATTAAACGATTACAATTGGCCCATTATAGTGTTGTCAAATCTCTAGCTGTTCATACTACAACGGCTACGCAAAAGCGTTCTTATAAATAAGATAACAGATATTAAAAAATATAATTTTACTCCCATCGAGAGTAGGCAAAGCAAAAGAAAATTTATTATTTTCACTAGTGCGTGGGTAATGTATAAATAACACTTCCATCGGGGTCTTTTATAAAAAATTTTCACCAGATACTCTCGACTTGACATGTGAGTTTGAATGAACTTCCAAACGAGAGTTTATTCGAACTCGCATCAATTGAAGTTATGACGAGTATCAACCCAAACAAAAAATCGAAAAAGCTACCGCTTCCCACTTCACGTAAAATCAAAGTTGAATCAGATCTTCGTAAACAAATAGAATCTAAAAGGTAGAGACAAGGCTAACAGCGCATCATGTAGCTATAAGTAATTACATAAATTGTACGAGATTCTATTTTGCTTAACAATTTATATTACAAATAACTTTGCCTTAACTAGACCAGTACATAGCAATGTATATGTTTATATAATCCTTTTCAAGTCCGGCAACTTTATAATCATACACCACGTTGGAAATTGAGTGGAAGCAAGTGATTTAACACTCTTGGTCAGCACGCTCCGGCCGATGCGTACCTTTCGTAAGAGATAGTGAACCTTTATAGGTAGTCATTCCAATTCCCATCGCGTACCATTCGAACAATCCGCTCTGATTGCGCAGCAGAACAATACGTTTAATCATCATATCTGGTGTCTGCCAAATCACAAATGGCTTGCTCGGTGACAAATTGCTTTTCATTCGCGGGATCAGTTTCACAGGCACGTAACCCGTTAGAACTTTAATTGAAGCACGTAACCATCGATGCGTACCCCATACTCGTTCATAAATATTCATATAGCGGCTGTATTAGATATATATATATATATATATATATATATATATATATATATATATATATATATATAATATATATATATGTGGTTGTTAAGAACCACATGCTGGGCTTTGCCCACACCGGATGTTCATATTCTCAATTTTCCCCTGAGGATGGCCGGGCGAATCTGGCCGAAACGTAGGGACCATGATTCCACACGGAATCAAAAAAGTACGCGGAGTAATCCGACTCCTAGAAATATTAACCAAATATTTCTCCGCGAAAACGCATTCAACCACATATATATATATATATATATATATATATATATATATATATATATATATATATATATATATATATATATATATATGGATTTTTAGATTTTCGCGAGTATAATTATTTTTTAAATCTCGGGATTCATCGCGATTTATGCTTACTTGTTGTATTCTATATTTCGGCCGTGATTTTCCGGCCATGATCACGAATTGCTTGCGACTGCCGCTCTTGTTCTTGACCTTGTCATATATACTCTTTCCGGTGGGGCATTATTAATTATATTAATTAATTGTCTATTTGTCTTGGATGAGTCATTTGTGTCTGTGTTAATGTTTTTGTCTAATGGTGTGGCAATTTGGCTGGTGTCATTTTCTTGTGATTTTATTTTTCGTAATGACTCTAAAACCGGAAGCCAAGATTTCGATAATATGCTACTGTCATCTCTTTTGTTCATAGCGATTTTTTTGTGGATCTCTATTTCGAGTGCTTCTCGTTTCATACGAACAAAAGGGTTTTTTATATTAGCTATAGTTGTTGTGCTGTTTAAATCAATCTTGTGGTCTTCAGTAAAACTATGTTCGGCTAAAGTAGAATTGTTCTTGAATTTTTTACATCATTTTGATGTTCGTTTTCTCTGTGTGCGATGCGTCTGTTAGACTGTCCAATGTAGATTTTTTCGCAATCTGCACATGAGATTTTGTATACCCCTTGGGATTCATTTTTTAGATGATCTTTCCCGTTAGGAAGCATTAAACTAATTTTGTTTTTGGACTGAAAAATAGTTCTGATTTTGTGCTTCGTTAGGGTTCTTCCGATCTTTTTTGTTACCCCTTGGATATATGGAAGACGTGCATGTCCTATGTAATTTTTTTCAATTTTCTTTGTTTCTTTCAAGTTTTCTTTTATAAAACCATTTGATTGTAGTGCGATTTTCACGGTTTTGAGTTCATCGTGGATATCTACTTTGTCGGCTAATATTTTAACTCTATTGAATAGAGAGGTTGCTACCGATTTGATCTGTGCCGGATGGTGGTGGGAATTTGCATGTAGATACCTATTGGTGTGTGTACTTTTTCTGAATACTGTGTGTCTTAGATAGCCGTCTTCTTTTTTTATGATTAGTTTGTCCTGGAAGGGTAATTGGCAACTTTCTTTAATTTCTATAGTAAATTTTATTTTCGGATGTTGGGTGTTGAGAAAATTAAGGAACACATCCAAGTCCTCTCTTCCGTGGGGCCACACTGCAAATATGTCATCTACATATCTTAACCAGATTTTTGGTTTTTTAATCGATTTTTCTAGGGCTGTTGTTTCAAAATATTCCATAAATAAACAAGCTATTACTGGTGATAGTAGTGAACCCATAGGTGCTCCTTCAACTTGTTTATAGAAATCCCCTTTATAGATGAAATATGTAGAGTTCAGACAGTGTTTTGTTAATTCCATAATGTGTTTCGGCGGTTTATGTTTCTTAATAATGTAGTTAAAAGTTTCCGCAATGGGGATATTTGTGAACAGCGAGGACACATCAAAACTAACTAGAAGATCTTGATCGTTTACCTTTATTTTACGAATTTTCTCAATGAAGTCATAGGAGTTTTTTACGTATGTGTGCAATGACAAAGAGCATTTTTTTGGATTTTTTGTTTTACTATTTTATATAGCATGTATTCAGTTGTATATATATATGTATATTATACTCAAAACTTAATGTTGATATGGCTATTGTAAAACTTTACCATGTCGAAAGCTCGCGAATAAAACGACGCATCGCAAAAAATAATCTTAGTATAAATATAAGGAGAACGAAAGGTAACTTTTGAAGATCGCTACTGCATCGTGTAGACACGCTATTATAATGTTCGAGAACTTTTCGAACACCCCATATACGTGTAGAATATCTGATGTAAAGCCATGTAAGTAATATTGGGTTTTATTGCTGGCACCGTATGCATATATGCATGTATGAGCAAAAGTGCTCTGCTATGAGGGAAATCGTTAAAAAGCGATGCCCCGCAATTTGCATATATTCGCCACGAATGTATACCACTGCAGGGGTACAGAAAAGGGTACGTGTTTTCGAAATATAATGACCAACGTGATGGTCCCGTGAGGTAATAAATAATAATGATAATAACCCAAACGTAAAATAAATAAAATGTAAATATAAAATCATTATTATTGTTTGTTGAATTTCCCTAAAATTTTTTTTTCTAAGAAGCAATATAATACAAAATAAATAAGAGAGCGGATCGATTTATTGCACAAGAGCCAAAAACATAAGTAGGAAAGCGTTATGGGTCGAAGTATTTTTTTTTTATTGCATTTATATCAATTTCTCTATATTTGTATGCGTTAGATAGTCGCGTTTCTGAACGTCTTAGATATTAAGTTAGACTACTTATTGCTTTTAGGTAACTTTGTGCCTCTCAATATAGGTTTGACTAAAAACATGAAACATGCAGAAACGGATCGCTATGTCATGCAGTCCGTAGAAAATTTTCGCGAACTTGAAATTTTAGAAGAAATTCCTCTTAAGGATCTACTGATTAAACCTTATGAAATCTGCCAAGCAGCTCATAGGTGTAAGATTAGGAAAGCCCCGGGAGCTGATAAAATAGAAAATATCGTATTAAGGTACTTGCCTCAGAAGGCGCAGATTTATCTGTGCAAAATTTTAAACGGCTGTCTTAAAATTGGTTACTTTCCCGTGGCTTGGAAATCTGCCACCATTTTTCCAATTTCAAAAGCCGGGAAGGACCCCACGCAAGCTTCTAGCTACAGACCAATTAGTCTGTTATCAACTCTCAGTAAAATCTTCGAGCGTCTCATTTTAAAAAGGATTTTACCTACGATAAATAAAACAATACCAAATTTCCAATTCGGTTTTAGATCCGGCCATTCGACCGCACACCAACTCACTCGAGTTGTCGAATTTATTTCGAAAAAATTTAATATCCGTAAGGATACCGGCATGGCTCTTTTGGACATCGAGAAGGCTTTTGACACAGTTTGGCACGATGGATTAATATATAAACTTCTTAAAGCTGAAACACCACTTCCACTCGTCCGTATAATCGACGACTATCTACGTGATAGAACATTTACGGTCACCATAAAAGGTGAAAATTCAAACCCAAGAAAAGTCCCGATGGGAGTTCCGCAAGGCAGTATTCTCGACCCTCATCTATTCTCCGTATATATTCATGACGTTCCCGTGCCACAAAATTGTCAACTCGCGCTATATGCGGATGACCTGGCGATCTATACCTGCTCATCAAGCAGAAAAATAATTGCCAGAAGACTGGAATTTGGCTTGCAAAAACTGCGAAATTTTTACAGTAAGTGGAAAATTAAAATAAATGATTCAAAAACAGAAACCATCATGTTCTCTCGCAGATCAAAAGCGGCCATGCCATCACGTATTGTAATGAATGGTGAGGCGATTCCTTGGGCAAGATCAGTAAAATACCTAGGTCTCCACTTAGATTCCCGTCTTAACTGGAAAAGACAATTAGAGAACATCAGACAAAAAGGTCTTTCAGCAATTTCAGCTCTAGCTCCCATATTTAGAAGAAGAAGTGGTCTCAGTAGTAAAAACAAACTCTTGTTGTATAAAACTATGATACGACCACTACTTACTTATGGCGCTCCCGTGTGGTCCAGTTTATCTAATAGCTCCTACAGAAAAATAGGCGTAATTCAAAATAAGTGTTTGAGAATTTCAGTAAATGCCCACCCCAGGATTAGCCTCAACCAACTTCACTTCAGAAGTGAACGTATGGAGACCATAAAGGACTTTTGCCATAGACAGACCTTTAACTTCTATAGGAATTTAAAAAACAATAAGAGCACAAACACCTGTCTCACTGATATTGGCAAATACAATCTTAATGACCTACCGTTTAGGTATAAACATAAACTACCTAAACATATCTTAAGAGATGAACCGTCCGAGAAGTTCAACCATCTGCGTCCAGGTGATTACTGCTGTGATACCTGTAAGTCCCCGGAGAATGTAGGGGCGCCAACTGTTCGATTTCGAATTCGTGCCGGAGGCGCTCGCCGCTAACTTCGGCACTCACGATTAAACCTTTATTATATGTAAACCTCTTAAGGCGAGTACATCAATTTTCCGTTATTGAATATATTTTTGTTATTGTTAATTAGTTGTAAGCTGTTAATTTGTTAGATTGCTCGTCTAAGATTGGTGTGAAAGTTAGTTTTAAATTTTTTAATTTATAATATAAAAATAAAATTCGCAAAGAGGTTTTTGTCAACTTTTCCTCTATAAATAAATGTAATAACATTGTAAAGTTAAACATAGATTATCTTGATTTTGTAGACTTGATTTCGTAATTAAGAAAATAACTAAGGTTAGGTATTTAATATTGTGTAATTGGATATTTATGTTTTTGAAAACATGTATACGAATTATGAAAATAAAGACCTTGTAAAATTTAAATTTTATTTTTGTGCCTCTCAACTAAATCTAATAATTGGTTGTTAGTATTGAATGATACATTGTAAATGTTACTCATTATATACAGTGACTTGCATATAAAATATATCTTTAAAAGATGATCTTAATTGTGCTTTTTTTCTTTTAATTGGAGCTGATACGGCGTAAATGTTAATTGCATATAAAAAGTGTTGATGTGTAGACGGATTTTTATTGAATACGTTTGTTTCAATTATATAAATCATTTTACGGAAGTAAAACTACTTGTTGATAAACAAATTAAAAGAGTATATTCACGGCTCGATTGTTGCTCGGAACTGATCAACGGTTGAGCAAGGCCAAAGGTGTTCGTCGCATTAACTATTATACTACTCTGAAATATGTACTTAATTATTTAATATAAAAATAAGTCAAAAAGTTCTATTAAATATTAATAATCAACCGTTTAAATTTTTAGATCTTAATTTTAAAAGCAAATAGTAGTTTTCCTAAAGAGGCATTAACATGAAAAATGCTAGCATTTTCCGCGAGAATGACCATGTTTTTATTTTCCTACCAGACGCGTCCATTGATATATGGTTTTCTCAGCTTTCTCCCATTCGTATATTCGTGACCATTAACACAAATGAGTGTATCATTTGTTTGGACGTGAGCGCAGTTCATTTCACGAGATGCAATTTAATCAAATCGTTACAGGCTCGCCACGTTCTCTAGTGCCGTAATAATACACTGGACCATATCGTTCACGATTCCCAAGAGTGTTAGGAATTTATATTAATACAATAAATTATTTTAACATTATACTGTTCAGTAACGTAAGGATGGTCAAACTTTTTAGAGCTGCGGTCTACTTTATATATTTCTTTTTACCTTCAAACAAACTAAATTAGTTTTCCAGATAGCTTTACTTTACGCAATGTAAAAGTTACTACACAAATACACACAGCTAATAAGCATTTGCACTGCTATTTTCAATGTAAGATAGGTTCAAATACAATAAAGATATTTTTGGGGTATAATAATATGTTTTATAAATAAATATTATTTTAATTAAATTGTTTTATACTATATTCTTATCGACTCTTAATGTGTAATACTGAAAATAGAGATAGATATAATAATATATATTTTTTATTAAAAATTTGCGCAATAGTTGCGTAAATCTTGGGATGGACCTTCGTTTTTATTAATTATTATTATTATTATTTTGCTTAATCACTTATAGGCTAGTACATATTATATATAGTATATATTAAAAAATATATATACTATTTACATTATTCTGCAAAAGAGCCCTTATAATCAAATTACATCTTTATTTGATCTACACATCTCCTACCCCAACGCAAACGATAATTTTCTCTATAAGCATACTCAATTATCTCACGGAGTGCTCAATTAGCAGCGTGAGACAATTCAACGTTCTTTGCCGTCGATAACACAGCTACTAGAATCTAATTCACTCCCACTCTTAGCGACACAATCTCGTTTCGTTAATATATTCGACGTTCGATTCCTTCTCATTTGCATGTCGACCGGGAGCGGGTTAACCGCCCTCACCTGACCCGGTTACGTCTTCCGGCTTGCTGGTTTTCGAAAATCGAAGGCAAATTGGAGCCCATTAACCCGTATGGTGCATCAAATCGAACCAGCCACTTGGGCGTCAAAATTGGTTTTGTTCACCGCTGGGTGCTAATGGGTTAATTGCTAAACAACGCCAGCCCGGACACCTTTGCTGTCTCCACTGATTTATGTTGTGCGTGTATAATTTTGATATCTTATTTTCAAGGTTGATTTTCCATATGCCAAAATCTCACAAAATCTTAAATAGACACTTTACATAAACTGCGCAATATTAATATTTTTTTCTTGACTCATGAACTATTTTTTACAATAGATTAACGGACGACAGACTAATCTTCTTGTCGACCGACCCCGAGAGTCAGCAGATCTGATTGCAGCTCTTAACGCTGTTTATCGACATCAGATTGCTTTTGAACGGTATCGCCGTATATATACGGACATTTACATATATAATTTTATAAATGTATAGCACTAATCTTCATCAATCGATATACTATTTATTTCAATATGTTTCACTGTATTAGTCTCTAATGGTAAATTTTGATGAAAAAATAAATTGGCAGGATCTTGAAGGTATTTTGTTAAGCTTAATAAATTAGTTCTTTTTGAGCTTTCAAAGGAATGTTGTAGTGGAAAGATCAATATTTTAAATAATTTTATATAAATACGTAGGCCCAGAAAATTGTATCGATAAATACATCCCCTTTAAATATATGGTTCTTTATTCATAGAAGCTTAAATGGTGTTCATAGAATAAAAATGTTCAATATCCGATTTTTCTGAATATAATAAAAAGGTTTAATTGTTTATCTCGCCTTCAAAATAATTTCGCCCCAATCTTTTAGTACATCAGCAAGAACACTCTTTCTGTATATTCTTAGTAAAAACTTTTGATCCCTTATTTTAAAAATGTGTATTAAGCGATCAACTGTTTTCACCGAAATCATTCTTGATAAATACATGTCTTGTAGGTTCTTTGACTTTCTATTATAATTTTTTTAAGCAAACTCATTGAATTTGATTGATTTCATCAACATTTATAAAACATCGTAACCTACGACAGGTGAAATGTGTTGACTTAAATTCTAGTGCAAGGCTTTTATACCTTTAAAGAGTAAAGGAAAGTTTTACATATTCTTCATATTAATGATACCGGGTGGAACCAGACTCTTTGTTTTCATGTAATACAGCTTTTATTTTAGATTTCAAACAGTACATTTAACAACGTAGTTAAAATGTACTAATTACATAAAATTTAATTGGCGATGTAATCGAAAATAGTTATACATCACAAAGTGTATTATTGTATAAAAAATATCTAATAACCTTGTTTTATATGTTTTATCAAAATCGCTTTAATTGCAGATAGTATAAAAGAAATCAATTAACAGGAATAATCATATTTTTTTAATTCGGGTTTATGATATCATACTTAACATAAATAATTGCAGTTATAAATATATTTCTCATACACAAGTAACAGCCTTACTAGAATCGTACAATTTAGTATAGAGCTGCTAATAAAAATCTGATTCTTGTCTCCAAGAAAATGCAGGGGTTTTTACGAGGGGCGCGGTGGATGATTATTCGGTGGTGCACGCTACTACCAGGTGAATCAACCCCATTTGGGTCACAAGGGCGAGCACCTAGTGCACTAAATTTCTATTTTGTAGATACGACTAAGTGTTACTGTTAACTTAAGCATTAAGTAAGACACTATATTTTTTAATATTAAAAAAAATCATATAATTCAAAAATATATATGTATATACAATATATATAAATTAACCAATTTGCTATCTTCTACTTAGAATAACCCACCTCCCTGTGAAATTGGTACCATGTCGTTCCATGCCAAGTGACCCGATAAATTTTACACCCTCAGGATTGCAATCACAAAGTGTACCAAGTTTTACATGCATTTCTGTCATATTTAACTGAAACCGTAGTATTTGCTACTAAACAAAACTTTATTAAACTTTTTCTTCAGAAAATAAGGATAGTTAAAAAAGTTTATGAAGCATCTGTATTACCCAATGTATCGAAGGTTTCAAAGGAGGTTTTTATCAGCGCTTCAAAAATGCGTAGTGTATATATAAATGTAAAAAATGTATAGTGTAAAAATTAGCTAAATAAATTAATAAAATAAATAATAAGTTAGCAGCATTGTCACAGATTGCAAGATTATACATTACTTTAACAGATCAAAACAAAAACTTATTTGCGGTGAAATTAGTAGAACCCAAAACTTTTTGTAATTAAAATTGAATGTTTGTTGGCTAATTGTCTCTACTTCTTAGAGGCTAGAATATATAATAGTTATATATTTGGTTTTATTTCATGTTTCATATCACTCCAATTCCGATTTTTAAACGATTTAATTAAATCTTCAATTAAATGTAAGTCAAAAATTGCACGAACCTTACATGTTTTTAGTCTATTTTTACATTGTTATTTTTATTTAAATATATTTCTATCGAATTATGGTAATCTATTTAATTTATTATATATTATTAATAAACGCCTTGCTGTATGCACTTATATATATATACGTTTCCTAAATCCTTGCTACTATTTTGTCGACAGACTAGCAAGAAATGATGATTAATGATAAGGTCTGACGATCCCTGTCGTGAAATTCCCTTCACGTCCAGTGTAATAGAACTTGTATATTGGGATAATGTACGAGCAGCGGGTACTGTTCGTGATCCGTCGAATAATGCGAAACCTTCTCGGTTGTTTATAATAAAGATATTAAACTATAATCCTAATCCTAATGCGTATGTAAATTTAGGGTTAAAGTATAAAGTTTCGTACTGAAAAGTCATATTAATCAACAAAGTTCGATAAGGAATGAGTTAGGGAAGAAAATTATATATGTATGTATGTATATAAATATTTCATATAATATAAGCGCGCCTGCCAAATTCTAAGATACAATATGTTAAGCAAATTGCTACAATAATTGCATACCTATTATAATCTAGGTGCTTTTGTCTTATTCGCGCGTCTTATTCCGTTCTAAATACAATCAAATCGTATTGAAGGGTCTTCAAATGTAAACAAAATTATATTATAATAAAATGAAAGCATTTTCAGCTCCGACGCTCGCAAAAAGGATTTTTGGGAGGAAATAAGCGCTCGTTTTGAAATCTTTGCCTTCCGCGTTTGAATAATGAGGAAATTAGTATATTCTTAAGCGAGATACATAATTCAACACAGTTCCTCAGTTTTCCTTTGTTTTGCAAAAGATTTACGGTGCGATAACAACGGCATTTACGATACTCTGCTTTTCTACCCTTGATTCAAAAGAGAAGGACATTTAAATGTTTCACTTACACGAAATTATTCATCATAAGATTCATGGTAAAAAATCTACAATAGAACTATATCAAATCCTTACTGTATAATTTTTATGTTAACATTTAATGTCTAGTATACAATGGGGCACCCAAATAAATCTTAATTTTGATAGACATCTTTTTCTGTTAATTTTGCGTCCAAGCGTCAAGGATTTTGACGCAAACTAACCCTTGCTTTTTAGCAAATTATGGCATGGAGCGTTTTCTTGCTGAATTCAGATAATAGCGTGGTCTGAGCTTAAAAATATTTTCCAGTAAGAATCCATTAAAGTGAATTCCAACATTGAAATATAAATGTCACTATTCAAATGTAGAGGTTTCTTACCCCTGCTGCTGCCATGCAACCACAAAATGCTTTCGCCACAATATTTGACTTTGGGTACAACGCAATCAGTAAGAATTATTTTTCCAGAATTCACGCGAAAAGTATCAAATCGAGAATTCGCATATAGTTTGGACTTGACCTAATGAAAGTTCTAAAATTATAATTAATGTTTGAACTTTCAGTGGGTTGGGTTTGGGTTTGAACAGCAAATATACGTTTCGCAACTGTCAACTTGAGTTTCATAAACATTTTAATGAAGCATTTAATTTCACTAGCTCTATTAATTAAATATTATTTTCGCTGTTATGTATTGCTGAAAATGTATTTGGACTTCACTAGTGAAAATATATCTTCGCCGAAAAATACATCTCATATAAATTAATATTGACGAGTACATAAATGTATATATTATATTATATTACTACGTATGGAAAAGTTTAAATCATCTAATTTCACTAACACTTCCAGATAAATTATATTTTCACTTGTAAAAATATATTTTAATATGAATTATATTTAAAAAAAAAATATTTTTGATATAGATTCAATACTATTTACTTAGATTTTTTTTTTTTGAATAATCTAAGAATTTGTGGTTTATATCTAAATTTAGAAAATAATATTTTTTATATTAAGTGCTTGTTTATTTTTTTTTTAATTTATAGTATTTTATTAAATTACATGTATTATTCTGGCTAAATTCATGGGGTGGGCAAATTATATTTAATTAAAGTTAAAGGAATTAATTTTAAAAATTTTTTTTCAATTTCTTTGCAATTACCTAATTAATTTTGCTAATTAATTAATGGTTTTAAATGCAATATGTTCAAAAGAATTTGTGCCAAACTTCACAGAAAATGCTTGAGGGATGTGTAAATCATCAGCAGATCTAATTTCATAATTATGTTACTGTTTTCTAAACTTAAATTTAGTATTTATAATCGATTTTCTTTATAGCATTTTTTAATTACCACAATTAGTTCATGTTTTGGTAGAATAGTTATAACCAAAATTTTAGTTTTCATTTATATGTTTTTCGTGGGAGCATCAACAGATTTTTTTACAGATAAATTGATTTTATTATAAATTAAAATTAAATTAATGAAATATCAAGTGCTCAGAATATTTAAGAGCATTTAACAATATGTTTTTTTTTTATATTTTATTTTCTTAATTAAGAACCAAGCGATCCACTTGTTTAAAGTTTTTATGAAACAGTTTGTTTAATAATAAATTTATGTTTGTAAGTATTATGTATTCTTCAAGTTGTATCGAAGCTTTATTAAAACTTTCGCAATTCAAAACACTTCTTAAGCTATAAGGGATCAGACTGTCAAATCGGAAAGTGTGGCTGCTTTCCAGGACTTGTCTCAGCTGATTCGGCTGAACTATCGTTAATTCGTAAGTTGATTAAATTATTTTTGATAGTGTCAAAAGTGAGTTCCTTAATGAAGATTAAATTAAATAATTTAATGTCGGTGTTTTAGCTAAATTAAATTTTTCTTACAATGCACAATAATTTGAGCAATGTTAATAATTAGGGGTGGAACCAGACTCTTTTTTATTGACTAATGCATATAGTTTACATACATTTCATAAAAAAGCTAAGTTAGATTTATAATGGATATTTATTAAAAACGTCGCCTTTATATGACTTTTTTTAATATATGCTTGATACATATGTATATACTACATACTTTTGCAATTGACGCACTTTTTGGTGCACTAGTTCAGTGAAAATACTTAGGCACTGGCTCTATTATCTGTTCTAGTAAAAACAACGGTTTTTATGCAAGTGATTTTTCGCTCGAATATGCAATTCGTTGATTTATATCAACGAGAAATAAATAATATACATTTAACTAAAAGCTTAGTAAATAATTGCATTGCAGATGAACTGTTGTAAATTATCCAAAATTAAAATGTGAAAACAAATTGCACTAAATATTTTTTAATAACTCAAAAGCCTGACATTAAATATTATGAAACCCATGAAGTTAAAGAAAATAACTAAGTTATAAATAAGTGCGATTTTCTCGTATAAAACATTTGTTAAGTTCGTCCTTAATATTTTTAACGCCTCATATTTACATCCTTATTCTGTAACTTCATGGTATTGATTTAATTACAAAAGTAAGACAGCTTTAAAATATTTTTTTAATCCAGTATGCTATAGAAAATAACACACAGTGAAGATAACTAAAAAATCAAATTAACGATTTATTAAGTTGGATCAAATATATTACACAGTATACTTAAAAAAATAATATTGCACATAGGGTATAAAAGTAAAAAGCTTAATTCCACTCATAAAGTACGCCTAAAAAATTGGTTTTAAACTATCAGTGGCTTATTTATTATACCCTTAAAATGTAAGTTCTCGAGTATCAATAAAGTAGACAAATTGCTTGAATAACTCTTGCAAATTATGTCCTGAATCTCAAAGAAATTAATCAGGAAACTCTGCCTTTTTGCTTTCGAATTAAAGTAGTTATGAATATCAATTAATACGACTAAAATGAAAGCGGCTTATGTACTTTAAATTAAAATCGATTTTTTCAGAATACAATTGTTTAAAATAGATTGAATGAAAAATCTGGATGTGAAGTGTTTTTACAATGTTTTTTATATTATTTACTGAATTAAATTTTGAGTCGCTTTATCATAATATTTTTTTAAGAGGTTAAGGATACAGTTTTGTCACATTTATTTAAAGAAATAAAAGGAGATTATGGCAAGGATTTAAAAGATGCAGCTACGAAAAAGCATTAGTTATCTTATACTAAAATGACCGTAGCATAATTTAAAGATCAGAATATTGAAATTAAGTGATTTTTTCATTTCAGAAAAAACTGAAACTTAGAAAAATACGTTTGATTAAACGTAACTGTCAAACTTAAATTTACAAATAATTGTTCAAAATATATATTTTTAAAATAACTTTACAAAAAATAGTGCAGAATAGATTTATGGCAAAATTGTTTGTCGTCTGGATAATTAAATTATTATTTAACAATTTTAATTCATATTTTGATAACCCTCTCTATTTAATCATATTTCATATTTAATTTTATTTATGACAACATTAAACTATCGTTAATTGTGTCGAAATCAAATCCCAACCCAAACACAGTTTAGAACTGAATCATAAGTGTGAAAGTAAAAAGTTCAAGAACCACTAGCTTGAAACAATTTTTGTCACTATTATTAACTGCGTTTTATTTATCTTTAATTTTTCTATATTTATTGGAGTGACATGAGCAGTTTATAGTGCAACGTTAAACTTATTATGATAACGTAAATAACCGGGTTCTTATCAGTGATTGAAATGACCCATTTTCGCTCGTTCGTCGGTATTGATCTCAACCTTTAGAAAATACATTTTGCTTTTTATTTTTTACGACATTTAATATTTATTATTATTAAGCACTTAAATATGACGTTACTCATCCCAAGAGTCGTTTATTTAAAACAGATAAAATCTCAAAAACATAAAGTCTCATCACTAATATTTCGGGAGAATCATCTTGACTTGAACGAGTTTTGACTTTTAATAAAATTATAAATAAATAAAAAATATATTACTGCATAAACCAGAATAGCATAAAACAATAATTAGGTGGCATAGTTTCTGCGAAACATTTTGTGGCTCGTTTCCTTTCACGTGTTCACGTGTTAACCCAATTTATAAAGAATACCAATGCGATGCATTGAACTTTGGGTGAAAATGGGGCCTGACCCAGTCTTTCGGACCTCAAGAAAGTTCAAACCCACGACATGATAATAACACGGCAGTGTTACATAATACCGAAACATTGATAAAAACCATCTATTATACGTATGTAATATGTGCATATTTCATGTAAAACCTAAAGCTCAACGATTACTGAAAGGGTTGATTTATTATTTAAAGAGTGAAGAATTTAAACTCCTTATAACCTAGTTCGATTACAAGATTAATATTTGATTAAAAGTATGTTGATGTAATTGTAATAATGTAATATTAGATATTTAAATTAAAAAAGGATTAAGTAACTTATCATAAATTCAACCTAACTATTTCAGATATTAAAAAGAACTTAACCACACATGCCAAACATGTATCGCTTGCATAAATCTTTAAACGATAAAAACTTCGTTTATCAACTAAAGAAATATTTATTACAAAAAATATTTTTAATTTATATATGTTAAATACATATAGTAAAATAAATTGAGTATATATTTATTTAATTTCATAATAAATATTGACAAATATTTATTCAGTTGGTACAGATTTACTCCGTTGTAACGCATTGGGCCTAAGCCTATCAGATTACAACAGAATATTTAATAAAAAAATAATTAATTCATTTAAAAAAAAAACATTGACTCAAATGTCCGTAAAATTTAAATTATTATAAAATAGTGCAAACTATGTTTTATTTCGCAATGTAAATTATATGAAAGTACAGATATTTTTTCTTACTTATAAATAATTTTAACATTTTTATAATAAACAGAAATTGTTAATAAAAGAAATAACGTTTTTCTATATGTATTTGTAAGAGGTACATTTTAGTATGTTTTTGTGGTAAATTCTTGTTTTATGGCAAAATGCGATTATGCGTTTTAGAAATTTCTTATTCAATATTTTTATCTATAAATTTAGCCTTTGAGCATGGGAATATGTGTTGCAACTAGTAGTTAAAATCGTATTTAAATTTTTCATAAATAAACATTGTTAGCAGAACAAGTTTATTTGTCACGTCGACAGTTACAAGCCCACATAGCAGTCAGAAATTTATACAGATTAGTGCAACTTGCAAACGCACCTTTAAAATAAACTAAAACATAGCCCAGTCGGTGTCTATAAAAATACAAAATGATCAATAAAAGTGATTAAGTATTTTATATGCTTGTCAAATCTCTAGCTGTCTAAATTATATCAAAAAGCAATGATAAAAACATATACTAAATGTCGAGAGTAAGGTAATGCTACACATCCCTATATTTAAAAAAAATGTAAAAGCGCAAACATAGCGTATTTATAATACGTTTTATTAAAATACTTGCATCTAAAATCTTCACAAGTCAGATCTTGACTTTCTTACCACTCCACTTTTGGTTTGAAATACGCAAAATTATGCATTAAGCAAAGCTATGCCAAATATAGACCGAGATGTATAAGAGCGAGGAAACAGCAGCTTCCCTCTTCACGTCACACCTTGTCGTGAAGTGGGAAGCTGCTGGAAGTGTAATATATTTAAGTTAAAGTCTTGCTCTTAATGATACTATGATGCAAATCAAAGAGTTTATGCTCCTGACAGTGCTATATTTTTAGTATATAGTAATCACAATATCCATGAGTACTTTAAAATTATATATAATACTATTTTTGGCGAACCCTGTATTCACTCATTTGTATAGTTCGACGGCCGACATTCGTGCGTGATTGAATGTATCATTCACGAACCCATTCACACTGCAATTGCACGTGGGTTTGTATGTGTTTCAACATATGTACGTATACTTGTATTAGACTATAAGGATCGAGCAAAAGAGAACGACCTAGTAGTGCACGCTGGCACGCAAATACTCACTTAAATATTATGGGGCATCGATTACCAAACACATACGAATTCCTTTTTATGCACGCGTGTGTGTATGTGTTTATGCATCTAATAGGTAAAGTGAACCAAGGGATAAGGTAGTGTTTAAAAATATAATATAATGCAACTACCGATCGCATTGTATGAATATTATTGTGTAATCATATTTGGAACATTGGACATGAAATATAATTATCATTGTCAGAATCTTAGTGGACCGATATCATGGTTTTCGTCCCACGCAATCCACCGTCGCATAGATTTATCCTTTTTGCCGATAGTGACTTAGGTGTATACTATCTATATGGATTTTTAAAAAACATTCTGCTGTAAAAACTCTCAAACATGGTCAGTTCGTGAGTATTGATGACTGGTACTTCTAAATAAATATTTCACTCTAAGGAGTTCCGCAGGGTTCTATCTTTATTTAAAAATGATATTAATATGGTCAATATTTTTATTGTTGTGATGTACACTGATAACTTGAAAGTGTCTTAAGGCACTGGAACGATTCAAGATTAATTGTATCTATAGATATATTGTGGATATTAGCTACTGACAACTGTTGTCCATTTAACACTAGCTGTGTATCTTTTGATCCTTTTTCTAATTTTCTTATTACTTAAGTAAAAATTAACTAGCTAGAGATGTGTAAAAGTGACTATTAGGATGCTCGACTTTGTTTTTTAAGGAGCGCTTTATTGATATTATGGCACGGATCAAATAAAATAAATAAATATAAATATTTGTTTACATATTTATTATATATATTTAAGCAACACTAATTGTGTTTAAATATGTATCATAATCTGGATCAACCTTTTCTTCTATCTCAACAACTATACCAATGCACATAGCTACAATCAATAGTCATATTTAGGTCAAAACGCTTCGAAGACTCCTTTAACTTTTAACGCTGGAAGTAAAAATCATATTAAAAAAATATATATATTTAATTTTATTCACACATTGTATAATATAAGCTATTCTAAATTATAAATAATTTAAGTTTATTTATAAGAATAAAATACAAAATATTAATTTTAAAGCAACTTAATCATATTCTAATGGTAATAATAAAACACAATTTATATACCATTATTGCGAATAACAAGGAAACTTTCAAAAACGATGCTCATTGTGCATATTTAGATATTTATGCAATTTCAGTAAAACTAACCACGAACTTAGTATATTTTCGTGCATCGGATGAAACACGTCACAAGTTTTAATTAAATTTCACAAAACTTGATTATGATAACAATATATAGAAATTGTTTACGAAATTTTAATACACTAGTATGTGCTTTAAAGTAATCTACTTTTTGTATCAGAAATTATCGATTAAAAGTTTTTTAATATGTTTTGTAAAATAAAATTCATTGATATATTTTACTGCTGGTCTTTTCTTATATAATATAATTTCTGTATTTTATTTAATTATTTATATATTGTTTTAAGTTTATAATTAAGGTTAAGATAAAATATGTTAAGTAGAGCTAAAATATTTATGTACTATGCCACATACGATTATCAAGAAATTTATTTATATCTTTATAATATTAAAAAAAAGCCTTCATATTACTATTAAAATAATATATGTAATACTCAAATAAAGCATACTTACAAACATTGTATCTTTAGCAATAACTACTTATTTTTTTAGACTTGAAATATTATTTTACATTCACTCCGTTGCTGTTATTTTGGTGTATTTTTTTAATACTTTTTAGTATGAGTTAAAGTTGCTATAAAAATAATATTTTTAGTACAATATTTATTTTATTGAATTTGTTGATTATTGTTATATTTAATCTGTTTTTTTCATAAAAATCTTAAAAATTAAATTTTTGTAACATTGATTCTTAATGAAATTCACAAAGTTATTTTTTTGCCATCTATATTACAGCAGCATTCCTCAAAAATGTAGTAACGGGCTGAAAATTGTGCCAAATAAAATCTAGACCTAATAAAAAAAAGCCCACCAACCGTAATATAAAAAAGTCAGATAACGCTCAGTGCATTTTTTTTATTTGAACCAAAGTAACGTAAAAAATTGTAACATAAAAAAATAAAGTAATATAATAACAAAGGCAAACATAAATCAAGAACCTTGTATTGCACATTATATAAAATATCGCTTTAATTAATCTAATGAACAAGGTACACTTAGTTTTTTTAAATAAAGATGTACAATTTTAC
This sequence comes from Plectrocnemia conspersa, assembly GCF_051122295.1. Lineage (NCBI taxonomy): Eukaryota > Metazoa > Arthropoda > Insecta > Trichoptera > Polycentropodidae > Plectrocnemia > Plectrocnemia conspersa. Next base: position 4,733,210 of record NW_028277177.1, on the reverse strand, counting down.
ACTTAGTTGAAATTTGCTCAGCAAAATCTGATTTAATAATGTGAGCTTTTTATACCTTTATAAGTCAATTTTTTTGAAGCCCTCAGAATGAGAGCTCTCTCTCTGCTATCTAAATGCTTAGTAAGGTAATAAGTGTCAAGCCTTTTATTTTGGGGGTTTTTACCAGTGCAAACATAAAAAGAAAATACAAACTCGCATCTACAAAAGGCCGGAATATAGAGTAGAGAATTCAGTGATAAACAATTAGGTAATAATTGTTTCTATTTTACGAAACACTTCTTTTTGACAAACACATTTGTCTAGAGGTGTTACTCGTTTGCAAAGAAAAACTAACATTTTGTGTGAAAAAAATGCGTGATAGACAATGAGTTTATTCTGCGCAAAAACATATATTATCATTTTCATGTCAGCGATCTTAAAAGTGTCCACATTGCAGTTTAATTTAAGGGCATAATCATATTTCGTTGATGGTACCAAAATGTAATGCAATTGGCCCACCAACATCCTCATCTGTGATACGCCGAAGCTGTCTCTAATCAAGAACGTAAAAATAAGACATTTTGTCACATCAACAGAAGACAAATAAAGGAAGACGGCATTCGAGGCAAACTGATGGAGACTGCATTGGTATAATAAACATAAGAAGATCGTTTACTACTCCGCCAGCACTTATCTGACAAAATACAACTTATCAGCTAATTGCAAAGATTTTTTTATTTCTTAAAGCCGCATTTATGATACGACAATATTTCTATACTGCGGTAAATTGCACTTAATCCAGTTACCTGTTACCATATTTTTGACTTCAATTTCGGCTGTAAAATCGCAACCCGAAAAAAATTATTTTTACAGAAGCTTAAATAATCAGAAAAAGCCTTTCTTAAAAGAATTGCACTATATTATCAAATATTTATATTAAAACGTGAATCTCCCGAGTGAATCTTTACAAATTAAACTTTTATAATCACTTTTGGACGATGACAAGATATCTAATAAAATATGAATTATAGTTAAGCAAAGCGATGTCTTATATACAGGTGATAAGTATTGGTTACAGCGACAAATATTCATGGTTTTCGATAGTCTGTATTGGTCATTGTTTATGTCTGGTTCTTGAATGTTTTTATGTAATTTCTATTGAGGGTTTGGTTGTAAAGCACCAATGTTTTTTGAGAGGTGATCAAATATTAATCACAAGCAGAAACACAATTACATTCATGTGTACATATACTAATATTATAATGCATAGGAGCGATTTTCCAGAATGGGACTAGAATAATACAAAAAAAATCCTCGTCTCTCTCTGGCGTTTCCATTTTGAAAATTCCCATTTCGCACACGCATGCAAAATATTTCATTCTCGTGCAATTTGAATATACACGAACATGAAAATATGGGGGGTACCGCAAAACCCTTTGATTCCCAACGACGGTCCTTTTGTTGCTTAGCCAAGGTCCAGACGAGCATTATTATTCATCAGTGGTCCCGAGGGAAACGTCCCAGTGTCAATGTACTCTAAATTGAATATTTGGATTTTTTAAATAATTTACTACTTATATATACATAGTACAATGAAGCACTTCGAAAATATACGAAAAATATCTTATCCTCAAAGGCCGAACTTTCAGTTTAATTGAGATTTTCCCGTAAGATTTACTCGAGGATGTCAAGCTGCCGAATCATTTTTCAAGCTGTCCAAAATAAATGACTTGGGCTCTTAGCGGATCTCGTTTCTAGGTAATTGCCTCCAGTGGTGGATATTCGTCTTCATTAGATTACTTGATCAAAACGGCGACAAATTAGGATAAGTATACGCTTCATACGTAAAAATCATGCATTATATTATAGTAGTTAAATTTGTTATAATATAATGATATAAATTAACCCATAGCTTAGATATATTTTAACTTTCCTAATATACTTCGAACCAGATTTTTTTAATAAAATTTAATTATTACGTGTTTCGTAGAAACATCTGATGCACACTTCCTTCGAAGAAAACTTTATCAACGTCTTTGATTCTCTTCGTCTTTGAGTCACGTGCAGCATCTCATTTCGAATGCTATTCAAACTATAATAGTACCACCCGCTATTTACCTACGAGCGATCTAAATTGGTTTCCTGTATTTCGCTTCAGTTTGCTTCGTTTCAGACGTAAAACTAATCTCAAATTCTAGACAAAGTAGAACAATATGAAAAAGTAACACTATACGAACATTACTTTCCTAACTGCCTAATATATCATGTGCAGTATAAAATTTTACTTACAGTATCGCACGCTCGTGTTATCTCATTTACGGCCTCATCTTTTTTACTTAAATTACTTTTAAATTGCCCCCAAGAAAATTTATCACCTAAAAGAAACACTCTCGGCTAGGCGTTGTATATAATATAAATTATGTATTAAAAATTAAAAAATATTACGTATGTATAGCTTGGTCCATTAAATAGGCACCTAAATAAATAATTAATTTAATATTATTAGCAATAGCTTCGTGCAATTTATGTTAATATATGTATGTAGTTTTAAAGTAATTGGAAATACGAGATTAATCACTATTAATCTTCTTTGAATGGAGACGTGACGAAGATGGATGGAGATGCTTTTTATTCGCCCTATATATTACAGAAATATCTTAGTAGCATCGGCAAGGGTACACATTATGATTTTAGTATAAACCAAGCTATGTGAAATACTTTCAAATTATAATTACATATATATTATGATGGAAACAAAATATTTTTCACATTGCTCAAACCTTTCGGTCAGGTATGTAACTATTTATTTAATTTATTGTGTAGTATTGTGCAATATGAAATTTTTCGTGGATACGTCCATTTTCTACAGGCGTTTCCGGTGTGGAATTCCCTTTGATTTTGAACGAGTTGGACCTGTGGATGCGAAGAGAGAAGCGGCGGATTTTGCAGCCTTCTCTTGGTCGAAGCTGGAGAGCCCTTAAAGATCTAATGTTCTTAACCATTAAATGGATGTTCAAGTGCAAATACCAGTAGAAGTCTCGGACAAAGTCTTAGAGCACATCAAATCATTTTTTACTTAAGGTATACTATATATCACACAGTTGGTATTTAGCTATATAATATTTATAAAAATTTGCGGCAGACTTCAATAAGTTTAAATATGTATCATTTCATAATACTGTAATTAAAAAATGTAATATTTTATTAATATTAATTTGAATCACGAAAGTCTTGAATTTTTTTGTTGTTATTAGGAGCACCTATAATTTTTTGATAAAATAAGTCACAGAAGAATGCTAAGATGGTCTTAAAATCATAGACCTAACTACAACAAATAGGTTAATGCCTGATTTCTAAATGCACTGAATGATCAATGCCAAATGCAGTACGAAAAGGCATTCCTAGATTACACATTCCATAGAATGACGACGTTGCAAATTTTTACTTGAAACATTGCATTAACGCGCCGAATCTTCAACATTAAAATCAAGATGATCAAGGATTGTATTTAAAATTCAGTAAAGATTTACTTCTGCAATTTCATACTATACTGGAATCAAGCCAAATTTATACTAAATGTAGCTACATTGAATCGACCAAAACGACCCTTAAAAAACCAAGAGAAATAAATGCTTTTCTTTAACCGTCTAACTAGGATCAATTAACAGAGTTAAATTACACAAAAAGGTTCATACACAGCAAAATATTTTAATATTTTACTGAACCACATTACTTTCAGCATCAAAAAGATATTTACGTATATAAAAAGAGTCATTCATTTACATGTCTTATGCAATACAGAACGACACAAATCAAATACGGTCAATGACGTCTGAATCTAGAAGCAAAATAACGGTATTATTTTTATTATATATTTATAAGATAATATGAGATGAAATAGCGTAGTCCGTAACGTTTCAGACTAATAACTCTGAGGTTGTAGGTTCGAGCCCCGGCAGTGGCACTCGAATTTTTATTTAAAATAATGCGCTATTACTAAATAATTGTGTGTAATATGACATCTATTGGTCATATTACACACAATTATTGATAATTGTTAATATTATATATATGTCACTGATTCCCAGACTTTATTCATTATATCTAATTGAATTACTCTGTTGGTACAGATTTATCCCGTTGTAACGCATTGGGCTTACGCCTGTCAGGTTACAACGTAATATTTATTAAAAATAAATATATAACTATAGTTAAGCGGTAATAATAATCAGTTGATAACTTATTTTTTTGTAACTAATGCAAGGCAAGCTAATTTTAAAAAATTAGAAAAAAAACATTATGTATATTTTAAAACTAATAAATTTAACTAATAATATACTGTTTAGAAGTAATATTATAATGGCTGTTATAGAAATTTTGCCAACACTATTTTATGTTAATGAATGTGTTTTTAAAAAAAGTCTAAAAACATGTTTTTCGAAGGGCTTAAATTAGACGCGTAAAATGAAATATATTTCCTTTCACTCGCTTGCGTGTTAAGTGACGAGAGTGAGTGAGAGATAAGGGCGTGTAAATGCGTTCCGCCCAGCCACTTCTTTTCACTCACTCTCGTCACTTAGCACGCGAGTAAGCGAAAGGGAATGTATCTCAAGGTACGCGCCAGACTTAAATAACGTTCTAACGTAAAAATGAGTACGTTTACCTTTACATTCTGAATATCTCCTTTAGAATACTAATAATATTATTTTTAGTACAGATAAATTGTTAGCGCATCATACATAAACACGATAATATATAAAATCTCGTGATGAATTCACAACCATAAATCCTTTGTCTGAAGCACAGACCGACAAACAACTCACGGGAATATTTCTGTATCCCGTGATTTCAATTTACGACCTCAAAAATCTTCATGCGAAAATGACTTACAGCTGGGGTAGAAACATAAAAAAAATACGAGCTGTGACCTCAAGATTTGCCCCTACGGTTTGGCAACAACGAAAAAAGAGTCGCGTTGCTAAATTGACCCGAACCCCTACTTATTCACCAACCCCTTCTTTCGCAGACCGAGAAGCAATCTTGTTTAGCGGTGAAAATATAAACGTAAGAACAAAGCATTTTCGCATTTTGGCCGCAAATTAGCGAAATATGGAAGAGAGCAAAAAAAATACCGAACAGGACTAAATAATGTAATCAGTGAACGTAAAAGTAATTTATAATTCTTTGAGCGGACCTTGTTTTTTTAATTCAATATTCTCGGGGACAATGTAGCAATATTATTAATTATAATTATATTTTTATGTTGTGCTATAAATCATGGTGGATATATAATGTCACTGTCTGGCAGGTTAGTAGACAAGCTTTCGAGAGGAACATAAAAAATAAGAGCCATTTTGTGTTGAGCCATCAAAACAAAAACAAAGGGGGTTTGATAATGAATAATGCATTTAAATTCTTGAATATATCAGATGTTTGGTGTATACATTGGAGATTTACTTTAACAAACTTAATTAAATTTGAATTCGTGTTATATTTGTTTAATTTTAACAACTGAAATTCGACTTATTAAATTTAAGCTATTTTTGCTTTAATTTGCTAGGAAAATAGGTTTTTATTGTCGGCATAATCAAACCAAATTGCGTATCCAAGCAGGCGCTCAATATACGGTATCCACTATAGAGCCAAATAGTCATAGAAAGTGGGAATACATATTATGAGTTTAATATTGCAACAGAGGTCCTCAAACTACGGTTATATATTTATATAAAATCATAATATATAAAAAAAAACTACTAGCTTAATCGATTATCTTACTTAAAAGTCTTGGGAATTTACAATTTTTTAAACTAAATTGTACCTTATTTTTATTGTCGTTTTTTAATCCATAATTCCGCAAACATCTCTCGTTTTAGTTTTTTATGATCGTTTGGGCAAGCTTTTCAGTGCAATAAAAATAATTCTTTCAATAATTATTTTAAGAGAAAATATATTGATATTGTATGTAAATTATCCATTCATTATAAGTATAATGATATACGTTTCAAGCTTGTATTTATGAATATTTTAAAATAGTAAAATTTTATTTTTGTATAAAACATTAAAATATGAAATATTGACAGTAATTAGCTATTAAAAATAAAATTTGTGAAAATTAAAAAAAATATAATATTCCTTTTCTATTATTTTGAGTAAGCTTATTATAACTTTGAAAAAAATATTTTTTAATTAAATAACAATTTAGTTAATTATATTAAATACTTTTATAATCTCAATATGTAGAATTAAATTAATTCATAATTTTTATAATGATAAGATCTGTGTACATCTGCGTACAAAATAAAACTTGAATTTGTAACTTCTGTATTTATGTCAATAATTTATAACATAAAGAGCAGAGACCCTTGAGGAGTCCCTGAAGGGGTGAAATTTTTTTTCAACAATCGGCCGCCATAGGTTACGACCACCGAGTTAAATCATCCGAAAAACCGAGGTTCAACAATTTTTTTAATAATAACCCATGACAAACCTTTTTTAAGGGCTTTTCAAAATCTGTATATACGAAATCTGCTTGAATTTCCACATCGAGAGATTCTGTCACAGAGACAGAAGGCTAGTAACGATGGAACATAATGCTGTTGGTTGCACAAAACCTTCCGAAAGTGATTAAAGACATATTTATAAATAATTATTTCAAACAATATAGCAAGAGCTAACAACACTGCAACTGGTTTATAGTTCTTTAAACGCAGTTTGATACCCTTTTTATGAATCAGGAAATGTTGTCTTGAAAATTAGATCTAAAGTCAAGACTAAATAATTTTTAAATTAAGTTAGGTTAGATCGTCCATGTTCCTAGATCATTTTTTAATCGGAATTGATAAAAAAAAATTAAATTAGAATTGATGATTATATACATCAAATTTTTCCCATTATTCAGAAAAAGTATATACGTATAATAAATCAATATAGTGTGAAAATAAAAAAAAACACTAATGCATTATAATTATGGCAAAGAAAATATTGATTAGCAAGAATAATATATTTATTTATATTATACGAGCTGTTGTAAACATGCATGATAAATTCAGATTAGACATTCTTGGTATAAACATTGAGATATACTAAAGTTTAAATACATATGTTCTACATATAGACAGAGTACGGCGAACAATAGTATGAATGAAGAACACTTTTGATATTCAAAGTTTGAAAATAAAAATTTTTTCCCACATGAAACAGGCCTCGTTAAATATTATTACCAAAAGTAAGTAGTACATGGGATTGCTACAAGAAAGATATACGGGTAGTCGTAAATCTGAAGCGTATCGGCTTTCATCCATAACAAGATACGTTCTTTCTTATTCTGCACTGTCGGCTGCTAACGTGAAAAATGGCTGACGGTGGTAACGTGTGAAATTGATTTGAAGGAAACTGAGAACATAGGAGCAATTTGACATATATTATGTTAAATTTGACATGAAGCCATTTGTCGCGAAAGCTCAGTCGCGCGAAAAAGCTTACACTCACTCCCCCAACCCCGCGACAAGATCTCGAAACTTTTTTCTCCCATGAAAAAAATGAATAAAATAGGAAAAGAAGGAATTAAGAAACGAAACGTCTAAAAGTATTCGTCGAGTGCCTTGTTTTTGAGCGGAGACGAGAAATTCCGAGCTTCGCCCCTAATCTCCGTAAGGGAATTCCCACAGTGGCTTCGGGTAAATATTATTTCCCCGTGAAATGTGGAAAATTATGGTTTTCACCGGAAAGGCGCCCGCATATTCTTTATGTGTGTGTGTATATTTTTTTCGCATTCACATACCGCATACAGATGAAACGTGGAAAAGCGGAATAAGCCTGACGAAAGGCATTTACGACCAAATCCGATTTGAGGCTAAGGATGTTGTAAATATTTATTTTGCGTAAACACATGCTAGTACAATATATGTTTTATGTCGAGAATTTATGTTATATGTATATAATATTTTATCACTTTATGAGGTGCAAAGAGCATCGAATAGAAGCATTTTTATGGCAAATAGGAGCGACGATTTATTAAATAAGAAAATACTTCAATCTCGAATTCTAAATTGTGTTGAAAGTATATCTAAATAAATAATATTTATTCTTAATAAAAAATATGGGTTTCTACAACTGCATTAAAAATTCGTAAAGCAAAAATGGTGAATATGAATTGCACAAAAGCTACTTTCAAAAATCATCAAATACCATAAAAATATTTTACGAGACGTTAATGACCTCGCATCAAATATTCATTGCTTAAACAATCCTTTATAAATATAGTACAGTCACCTTACAAATTAACGTAATCGGCTCTAAATTTTTTGTATCTTATAAACTAATAAAATAATCAAAGATAAAACATTAACAAACATGCTAACTAATCGATCGCCCCTCGTTTGACAAAGACTCTTGAAATAAACGTATGATATATTGAACAGTATAATATTACTATTTATGGAGCCTCTGCCTTTACAAAAGCGCAAAATCTGACACACCTTTAGTGCTGTTGAAACCCAATACTGTCGATTATAAAATAAAGTACATCAACAGCTTTTATAGTACTCTATAAAAAATAGTTTATATTTCTTTAATGTCCACTTCATTAATGTAACTAACAGAGTTAAAAAGCTGCATTGAACTATATTAATAGTTCAAGAAGCTGTAAA